>NC_134687.1:159202626-159492626 GCF_050947455.1 Rhinoderma darwinii | reverse complement strand
CTACGGGGCTATATACTGGGGTGGGCTATCTATGGAGCACCATATACAGGGGGGCTATATAGTATATATACTAGATATAGCCCATCCCTGTATATAGCCCCCCTGTAGATATAGCCCACCCCTGTATATAGTCCCCCTGTAGATATAGCCCACCCCTGTAGATATAGCCCACCCCTGTAGATATAGTCCCCCTGTATATAGCCCACCCCTGTATATAGCCCCCCTGTATATAGCCCCCTGTAGATATAGCCCCCCTGTAGATATATCCCCCCTGTAGATATAGTCCCCTTGTAGATATAGTCCCCCTGTAGATATAGTCCCCCTGTAGATATAGCCCACCCCTGTATATAGTCCCCCTGTAGATATAGCCCACCCCTGTATATAGTATCCCACAAATAGCTCCCCCTATAGTGCTCCACAGAAAGCCCACCCCTGTATATAGCCCCCCTGTACATATAGCCCACCCCTGTATATAGTGCTCCACAGATAGCCCACCGCTGTATATAGTATATACAGGGGTGGGCTATCTGTGGAGCACTATATACAGGGGTGGACTATCTAGTGGAGCACTATATACAGGGGTGGACTATATGTACAGGGCGGCTATATACAGGGGTGGGCTATCTGTGAAACACTATATACAGGGGTGGACTATATGTGGAGCACTATATACAGGGGTGGGCTATATCTACAGGGGGGCTACATACAGGGTTGGGGTATATCTACAGGGGGTCTATATACAGGGGTGGGCTATATGTAGAGAACTATATACAGGGGTGGGCTATATCTACAGGGGGCTATATACAGGGTTGGGCTATACGTGGAGCACTATATACAGGGCTGGGCTATATCTACAGGTGGCTATATACAGGGGTGGGCTATCTGTAGAGCACTATAGGGGGAGTTATTTGTGGGACACTATATACAGGGGTGGGCTATATGGGAGCACTATCTACAGGGGGCTCTATGGCAGGCACTATCTACAGGGGGCTCTATGGCAGACACTATCTACAGGGGGCACATTGTGTGTGTGGGACACGGTGTATGGTGCTATTATAATTAGAGGTGCAGTGTATGGCGCTATTATATTTAGGGGCGTAGTGTGTGGTATAATGATAATTTATATTTATTTATAGGTGCAGAAATGTTGGAAAAGTGAGAAGCTGAAGACATGTGAGCGGCAAACTGCAGAAATGGGCTGTGACCGGGAGAATTCATCATAGAGGTCTGGACCGGATGGAGAAAAAGAAGTGACTTAAAGGGAATGTGTTGTTAGCAAAAAAAATTTTTTTTAGTTAAACAATTAGTGTGTGGGTGATTAAACATTGTTCTAATTTTTTTTATTTTTTTCACGAGTCAGGAAATATTATAAATTGGATTCAATTGGATTCTAATTTATAATATTTCCCATTGCTGGTCACTAGATGGAGCAATTCCCAAAATTGCAGCATTGCATGTGGTAAAGCAACCACATTGCTTTATGCTGCAAAATTGGGTAAAAATCCCTCGCTCTAGTGAGCTCTCAGAATCCCACCCTCCTTTATCCTGGCTAGTGCCGGGAGAAACGAGGGGATTGAACAGTCTAACCTGCTACACTGTGTGTCGCCATTTTTTGAGCTAACACACAGTGTAGTAGGTTAACATACACTAGTAAACACACAGTAAAACACGAACATACATAGAAATCACTTACCTGCTCCAGTCGCCGCCGCTCCCTCCGGTCCGTCCGCTCCGTCTGCTGCCGCTGCTCCATGTGCACAAGTCCGGAAGCCGCGACCGGAAGTAGTAATCTTACTGTCCGGCCGCGACTTCCGGTCCACAGGAAAATGGCGCCGGACGGCGCGCATTTCAAATTGGACTGTGTGGGAGCGGCGCATGCGCCGTTCCCACACAGACGGCGTACACCATAGTGGATGGAACGGGCCCCGTTCGCATTCCCTATGGGACTGGAGCTGCCGTATTCCATGTCTGTATGTGTCGTTAATCGACACATACAGAAATGGAAAAAAAAATGGCAGCCCCCATAGGGAAGAAAAAGTGTAAAAATAAAAAAAAGTAACACACAAACACACAAATAAATAAAACCTTTTTAATAAAACACTAACATCAAACTGATATAAAAATTTTTTTGGGGGTGACACTGTTCCTTTAATGTAAATGTTTATTCTGCCTCTAATCAGCACTGTAGTCACTGTATGATCTGCAGCGAGATGATGGGTGGTATGATTATTTATGATATGATTTATTTTTGTGAAACAGCATCTCCCAGCATATACTTATCATTGTTCGGACCATGCTGGGAGCTGTAGTTTTACGCCGTACATACCTATACGGCAGGGGTTGCACTAAATTGAGCTGTATTTGTGCTGGTGTTGTATTTATGTACTGAGCTTGGTTCTGGTGTTGTGTATAGAACCATATTGCTTGTAAAATGTACAGATGTTTTTATGCTCGCGTTACATAAAAAGAAATGTGGAAAAGAAATGACACGTCGATTGGTAGAGAAAACAAACACGGCGAGGGGGAAGGAGATGTCGGGAAAGAGGTTGGGGGGGGGGCGCAAAACTGAATCTTTGCCCCAGGTGCTGGAGAACCTAGCTACGCCTCTGGTGTAAATGCTCACCAGATGATGGCACCATAGCTCAGAAGTCGTTGTTTTGTAATTTTCATTATGTTGCCTAGCTCTGTGCAAAACTGTTGTTTTCCTTTTGTTAGGGCTTGCTGTGGGTGGGATTAGCATGTGACGTACCACAGTTCCCCTCTCTCCTCTCACAGACATTGCCTCTATTTACAGCTGTCTACATGCCCCTCTATTCCAAGGTGTTAGCTAGTGCTGTAATTACTCACTGTCTACTCTGCTATTTTGTTGCTTACTGACTTTATATGATCTGCTGCCCAGCATGTGGAGCACAATCCCTTACTCCAGATACAGGGAAGGAGGGGGAGAGCAGGGGGTAGTGGCGATAAGAGGCATGTGATGTCCATTACACTACAGAGAGGGGAGATAACCACGTGTTCAGTGTACACAACATCATACAAGCAGGGGATAAACACCAGGTCATGTGGCTGCATGTGAGACTGGTTTACAGAGACATTTGAGTTGCAGACAGTACATCAATAAGAGACTAACCATACTACAGTTAAACCATTTGGACACAATTATTAAAGACCAGAAAACTCAACTAAACCAGGATGCAGTGAGCTCCCAACAGAGGCGACAGATTTTTTTAATTTAATTAAATGCTTTCTCACGCTCAGAGAGGGGTTTCCAAGTACTAGAAAATCGCCAATGTTCAACTATGGCTATGTTTGCGAGTAACAGTTGTTATACACTATATATATATTACCAAAGTGAGAACACAAACACAAGAGCATGTTTAAGGGTATGTTCACACGCAGAGTTTTCAGGCGTATTTCGGGGCATAAACGCTTTGAAATATGCCTGAAAAAACACTAGCTAAACACCTACAAACATCTGCCCATTGAATTCAGTTCGTTCAGACGGGGCGTTTTTTGTTACACCGCCATTTTTATTTTGTGTGTGCACATACCCTTAGACAGCATAAACTTAGACCAGCTAGTCTGAAGATGTGCCAAATTTATCTCAATAGCACACACTGTATAAT
Organism: Rhinoderma darwinii; assembly: GCF_050947455.1. Lineage (NCBI taxonomy): Eukaryota > Metazoa > Chordata > Amphibia > Anura > Rhinodermatidae > Rhinoderma > Rhinoderma darwinii. The sequence goes on along the minus strand of NC_134687.1, from coordinate 159,489,000 downwards.
ATATTTGGCGCATCTTGCTAGACATGCCAGACATTTTTCTCTTCCTTATACCAACTCTTGGATGGCTTAGTTTTCGTTTGGCGGACTTTAATGCATTTTGTCACATTTGAAGCCATGCCCCTCTCCCGCTAAGCCTTGTCTCCCTGTTCTAGACACTTTTTAAACATGTCTTGTGAGGTGCAAACATTTGTTCTTAAATTAGTCTAAATTGAAAGGTACTAAAATGCATAATTTTCCGACACATTCTAGACGCAGACACAGTGGTAAATCTGCCCCATAGTTTTCGAGCTCAATAGCATTTCTCTCACAAAGGTAAGAATTAATTAGTCAGAAGTGTGTCATGTTTTGCTTCACTTTTGCAGCTGTTTCTATAGTGATCCAAGAGTTGTTGTTTCCCATTCACACAATTCTAGGAAAATGTTTAAAACTGAAACCCCAATTGCCTCAAAAATGCATTTATATGAGCTTTTTCTGCAGTGAATGTTGTGGGCTGCCACATCATAACCATGATGTCTAAATATAACTTAAATACTACAGTACAATGTTTTTTAACCCCTTAAGTATGCGGCTTAGTTTGCTACTTAAAACCTGATTGGGAGCAACTTTAATTTGATCAAAATTCACCTTAGATCAGTGTTCAGAAGATTACAGAAGCAGTTGGAGATCGATCTGTCAGACTGCCTTACCGATTTCACAGTGAATGACATTCTGCAGCCTGCCATGTATGAGAATACTGTGTACATGCAGGCTGCAGAACAGTTCAGAATTTTTTATAAAAAATCTATAAATAAAAATATTTTTAGCCCAAACAATATGCAATAAACAAAAAAAATATTCCCCTAAGGTGTCCCTTTCAGGACGCAGCAAATATTTTAATTTTTTCATCTCCACATTCCAAAAGCCATAACTTTTTTATTTTTTAATTGACGTAGCTGTATAAGGTCTTATTTTTTGCGGGACAAATTGTATTTTTTAATGGCACCACTTTGGAGTACATATAATATATTGAATAACTTATTATTTTTTGAGGAGGAATGGAAAGAAAAACAGCATATCCAACGTAATTTTTTGGGATTTGCTGTTACGGTATTCACCAAACGGTATAAATAAAAAGTAAATTTTATTCTGCAGTTCGATACAATTATGGCAATACCAAATATATGTGTTTTTTTAGGTTTTACTACTTTTGCACAATAAAAAACACTTTTTTTCCCAAAGTAATTTGTTTTTGTGTAACTCCATTGCAAGAAACACAATATTTTTATTTTTCCATCAATGTAGCTTTATGAGGGCTTATTTCTTTGTGGGACGAGTTGAAGTTTTAATTTACAATTTTGGAGCACATACAACTTTTTCATTACTTCCTATTCTTTTTTTTACAAATGGAATGAACAAAAAAAATTAATTCTGGCATTGTCTGTTTTTTTTTAAGCCGTTTACTGAGAAATCTAACATGATAATTTCATACCACATATCGATATGGATGCAGCAATATCAATTTTGTAAAGTTAAAAAAATATGAAACAATTTGCAAAAGAAGCGTCTGAATTTACTTACACAATTCTTCTTTCCTGCAGTCCAAGCAGCAGCACATACATATGGGGTTAATTCCCCCTGCTGTGAGTTAGGAACAGGTGCCAAGATTAAACAAATCAGATCCTATAAGGACCCAACCAGCCTCCTTCCACCGTGTTAGGCTGGGTTCACACGTGGCGGAATTTCACTTAAATTCCGCTGCGGACACTCCGCAGCGTTAATCCGCAGCGGAGCCGTTTCTGCATTGACTTCCACTTCTATTTAGAAGTGTTCGTTTAGACGATGCGTAACATTCCGCTGCGGAGCATAGGCTGCGGAGTGGAATTTGGTGTCCGCAGCATGCTCTGTCTGTTGCGGAGCAGTGGCGGACTCATGGCGGAATTTCTCCATTGACTTCAATGGAGATTCTAAGTTCCGCAATGAAGTCCGCAGCTGTCATGCACATGTTATGTGTGCTGCGGATGCGTCTTGCTTTTTTGCCATGCCATTTCTTCATTCTGGCTGGACCTATGTATTTCTAGGTCTACAGCCAGACTGAGGAAGTCAATGGGGCTCCCGTAATGACGGGAGCGTTGCTAGGAGACGTCTGTAAATAGTCACTGTCCAGGGTGCTGAAAGAGTTAAGCGATCGGCAGTAACTGTTTCTGCACCCGGGACAGTGACTACCGATCCCAATATACAGCAACCTGTAAAAAAATATAAGTTCATACTTACCGAGAACTCCCTGCTTCTGTCTCCAGTCCGGCCTCCCAGGATGACGTTTCAGTCTAAGTGACGGCTGCAGCCAATCACAGGCCAAGCACAGGCTGCAGCGGTCACATGGACTGGCGCGTCATCCAGGGAGGTCGGGCTGGATGCCGAAAGAGGGACGCGTCACCAAGACAACGGCCGGTAAGTATGAAATTCGTTTACTTTCACTAGGGAAAGTGCTGTCCCTTCTCTCTATCCTGCACTGATAGGGAGAAGGGAAGCACTTTTCCCGCAGTCCGCAGCAGCTAGTCCGCATCAATTTTCTGCACATTTTGTGCAGATCCGCAGCCGTAATCCGCAACCCGGATTAGGTGCGGCATTGATGCGGACAGTTGCGGAGGAAATCCGCCACGTGTGGTCATGCCCTTAGGGTATGTGCACACGATAACTGCAATTACGTCTGAAATTACGGAGCTCTTTTCAGGAGAAAACAGCTCCTGAATTTCAGACGTAATTGCATGTACTCGCGTTTTGCGTGGCGTCTTTTACGGACGTAATTTGGAGCTGTTCTTCATTGGAGTCAATGAAAAATGGCTACAATTACGTCCCAAGAAGTGTCCTGCACTTCTTTTGACGAGGCTGTAATTTTACTGCAATGTGTAAAATAACAGGTCGTCAGCACAGTACATCGTAAAGCCCATTGAAAGTAATGGGCAGATGTTTGCCGACGTATTGGAGCCGTTTTTTCAGACGTAATTCGAGGCGTAAAATGCCTACATTACGTTTGAAAATAGGTCGTGTGAACCCAGCCTTATTTTGAAGAAAAACCTAAGCAAAAACTGCTTTGAAGAAAAAAAAATTAAATGGGAGGGTTAGGCTGGGTTCTTACAGCTGCAGATTTTGCCTGCATTTTGTAATCCAAAACCAGAATTGGATCTAGGAGAGCAGACCTATAAGTCCTTTCTTCATATATTTCTTCTGTTTAGGTTCTATTCCTGGTTTTGGCTTAAAAAAACGCATGCAAAATCTGCAGAAAATCTGCACTGTGGGAAACCAGCCTAAGGGCTTGTCCACATGTAACGGAATTGCTGCAGAAAATTTCTGCAGCAATTCCACAGAAACTAGTAGGATTTCTGCTGTGGAAAGACAGCACCATTTCCTGCGTTTTTTTTACTGCAGAAAATGGTGTGTATTTTGCTGCGTTTTTCTTAATGTTGGAAGATGGTGACATCTCTGAAAAACGCAGCAATTCAGTCCACTTTCCACAGCAGGAATCTACATGCTACGGTATGAAATATATGCACCGCGGGTAAATTTCGGAAATTTTACGCAGCGTGTGGATGAGATTTGTTAAATCTCTCCCACTTTACTGCTACTGTATTCTGCTGCGTATTTTCCATCCTTAATTCCGGATGGAAAATATGCAGCAATACCGCTACGTGTGGACAAGCCCTAAGAGTTCTGCTGCTACTTGGACTACAAGAAAGAAAAATTGTGTAAGTAAATTCAGACTTTACTGTTCGTCCTCGCAGCAGCACATACATATGGGGATGTAACAAGACACCTCAAGGTTGGGATAGCACAGAATGTAAAACTGAATATCCAAAATCAGCTTCCTCTGAAGCTGTAAAATCAAGTCAATAATGTTTAATAAACAAATGTGGAGACCTCCTTGAAGCAGCTTTACAGACGCTGTAGATTGGGACCTGACACTGCTCAGGCCAGGATGCTGCTTTCCTTCTGGTGAAGTCAGCTTTCCCCCTTGCAACCTGTTTTCTCATAACAGGTAACAATAGTTCCTCTGAGCCATCTAGCAATTGTAGGCTAAGGGCATGTTCAGACGTGGTGGATTTCTGCAGACACCGACCGCATCAATGTCGCACATAATCTGCGTTGCAGATTCTGTTGCGCCTTTGCCTAAAATGTGAAGTAAATTGCTGCGGATTAGTCGTTGCGGATTCAGGTGAAGAGTACATCCTGCTCTCTTTTAAAACATTCCATCTCAGTCTGGCTATAGACCTCGAAACACATAGGTCCAGACAGAATGATGAAATATCCTGTTCGTGAAAGCAATGTGCGGATTTCATTGCGCAATTTTGCAATTCCATTGAAGTCAATGGAGAAATTCCACCAGAAGTACATATCAAGTCCACAACAGCCAGTGTATGCTGCGGACACCAAATTCCGCACCGCAGCCTATGGTATGCAGCGAAGTTGTCCGCAACGTCTGCACGAAGATAACTAAAAAGGTGTGGATACCATTGGACAGACTGTCTGCTGTGGATTTCCAGTGCGGACTGTCCGCAGTGGAATTCCACAGCAAATCCGCCACGTGTGAACATGCCCTAAGACGCTCCAGTACCTCTCCTTAAAGCACCAAAGGACTTCGGTTATCCGATTTTCTGAACTTCTGGGTTCTGGATATATAAATGTTCAGACAACTCCCAAAATTCAGGGTCTGCAGTCTTTCGCACTCCTCTGCTCGCACTGTAGATTAAAGGAATTAATTTGTATTTTAGCTTTTGTATACATTTCACCTCCGTTTTCATCCGTGGTGTTCAGGAAATTATGTAATTATATTATTAGTAGAAGCGATTGTCCTGTAATGGTTTTGGGGGATATGAATTGTGTTATGGACGAGGTAATGGATAGGGTTAGCTCTAAGGGAAGAAATAAGAGCCCAATTAAAACATCATTGGCGAGGATAAGTGAAGAAATGGGTCTAGTAGATATATGGAGACTGAAAAACCCTAAAAGGAAAATGTACTCTTGTTATAGTGGTTCACACCATACCATGTCACGTATTGACTTGGTATTGTGTAGTGAATCACTTGTTACAACTATTGGGAAAATCAAATATGACAACAAAAGCATTTCGGATCATACGCCACTTATTGTGGACATAAAAATAAATGAAAAAAAGGAATTCATTAAGCCTATAAAAATAAATCCACATTGGTTCTCATTATTACAAGACCCTGAAAATATTAAAGTTGAAATTCATAATATTTTGTCACTAAATTGGGAGACTGCCCCAGACTTAATTGTTTGGGAAACATTAAAAGCCTGTATAAGGGGTATCCTTTTTGAAAGAATAATAAGATTAAAAAGAGAATATAATAAGATTGAGCAGGGAAAAGAACGAAGTGCAAATTTGTTGGAGGCAAATTACTTTGAAACCCCTACGGAAGATAGTTTAAAGTTGTGGCTTCAGGCCCAAGAGGAATATAAGGCCTGGTTAATCGAGAAAGCACAAAATAAATTATTTTTTCTGGGGCAGAAAAATTTCTGTGAATCAGGAACACCAAATAAACTGTTAATGAGTATCATTAAAAATCAAAGTCAGAAGAGTAATATTTTGGCAATTCTTGAAAAAAGAGGGAATATGATTAAGCAAGATTATGAAATTAGATCAGAATTCTTGAATTATTATTCAGAATTGTATGGCTCCGGAAAAAAGTATAATGAAGAACAATTGGAGCTCTTTCTAGATTCAATGTCTTTCTCCCCCTTGTCTGATATTCAGAAAGATGAGTTGGATCGACCAATCTCCCTGGAAGTATTAAGAAATGCATTGACTAGTGTTAAAGGAAATACAGCTCCAGGTTTGGATGGTTTCCCATTTGAACTGTATAGAACATTTGGGGAAGAACTATTACCAGCCCTGTTAAAAACATTGGGTTCGGCAGTGGTAGAGGGCAAATTGCCAAGTTCAATGGTAGAAGCTAATATAGCTTTGATATTGAAACCAGGTAAATGCCCGGAAAGGATGGAATCTTACAGACCTATTTCCCTGTTGAACACGGATGCTAAACTTTTCGCCAAAGTGTTGGCGGGAAGGTTGGCTAAAGTAATCTCTACTGTAGTACATAGTGATCAGCAGGGATTTATTTCTGGTAGAACGGTCAACCAGTGTGTTCGTTGGATATTTGGGAATATTCAAGTTACACCAGGAGAGGCCCCTCTCTCCATTCTGTCTCTCGATGCAGTTAAAGCATTTGACAGAGTGGAGTGGGGCTATTTATGGGCAGTCATGAGAAAGCAAGGTTTTGGAGAATCTTTTATAGGAATGGTTAAATTATTATGTAATGGTCCTAGAGCAAACATTAACATAAATGGTGAGAACTCAGAATTTGTCAATTTAAGTAGGGGCACAAGACAGGGTTGTCCTCTTTCTCCCCTACTCTTTGCATTGGCAATGGAACCTCTCGCCTGTTTGATCAGAGAGGATGGAAATATTGTGGGTTTTGGAGCTGGGGGGGGGGGAAGAGGATAAAATTATCTTATATGCTGACGACCTTTTATTTTTTTTGACGAACCCGGAAGAAAAATTGGATTATGTTATATCTATTATTCAAAGATTTGGATTCTATTCTGGTCTAAAGATCAATTGGGAAAAATCCATATTAATGCCACTAGATAAAAGCGATTTAGTACTACAAACAAAAATTCAAATCATATATCCTGGAGAAGGCTTTAGATATTTGGGTATAGAAATTTCAAATAATATAAAATAATTTTTGGATTATAATTTGCTCCCCCTTATAAACGAAATGGAAAAAAAAAATAAGAATATGGAACGAATTGCCAATATCAAAAGCCGATAAAATTGTCTTGATTAAAACAGTTCTAATCCCCAAACTTTTATGTGTTTTTGGGGTTACCCCGGTGTGGATACAAGATAAATATTTTAAGAAAATCATAACTATCTTTAATAACCTGATTTGGGGAAGGAAGAGAGTTCGGATTAAGCTAGACTACTTATATCCTTCAAGAGAACAAGGAGGACTAGTATTTCCAGATATTAGAGTATATTACTTAGCAGTACAATTACAATACATACAAGAATGGGATAAGGCCGAGTTCTTACAATGGTTGATCACTAACATTAAAGGCCGCTTTTCAGATATTTATGAGGTGTTATGGAAAACGTGTTGACAGCACAACTCCTGCATGAATGCTGGAACAGTTTAAGAAATATGACTGGTCGAAATGGTTTTTTATCCTTTTCCCCGTTATGGCACAATCTTAATATAGAAGAATGTAAGGCTATCCCAGAGTTACCACTGTTAAAACTTAGAGGGATTAGATATGTACTAGATATAATGGAAGAAGGAAAAATCAAAACATGGGAAAAATGATCAGTTGATTTTGACTTGACGGAGAAGGAAAGATTCTCCTATATTCAATTAAAGCATGCATTTGATAAATTGAAAGATGGCAACCCTCTCAATAAAGACCATATGGATGACTTTTACAAAAAACTGAGAAAATACAAATGTGAAAAAAAACCTCTCTCCAGGTTGTATAAATCCCTGATGGAAATAAAGTCAAGGAAAATAACATTTAATTGTGTTATAAAATGGGAGAAGGAATTGAATAACGATTGTGTTCTTGATTGGAACATAATATTTCAAAATATTTGTAAAGTATCGATAAGCATGAACCATCAGCTTATTCAGTTCAATTTGATACATAGGCTTTACTATACGCCAGCCCTTTTGAGTAAGTTCTCTATTAATAAAGCTTCTAACTGCCCCAGATGTGGTGCAGTGGAAGCAAACTATTTGCACATGTTATGGAATTGTATTAAGATTGCCGATTACTGGGATAGAATTTTTAAAAACATTTTGGAAAAAATAGATCCAGATATAGTGTTTCAACCTCAACTGGTATTGCTGGGTGATGATTCCAAATTAAATATTTCTAAGGAAAAAAAATGTGGATTAATAAAACTATTATTTATTGCAAAATTACTAATAGTTAGAAAGTGGATATCTAGCTCCCCACCAGAGTTTAATGCTTGGGTAAATAATGTGAAAATTATAATGAAATATGAGAAAATCTATAATCAAGGCAAACACTGTAAAACCTATTGGGGGGAGTGGTAAGAATTTTTGTTTGTTTTTTTTTTCTTTTACCAAGATCGGTCTTGAGAGGGTGGGGGGTGGGAGTAGGGGGAAAATGTAAAAATATGTGTTTAATTGTATTTTCTTTATTCCTTACTTGTATGGAATTTTATATTGTATTGAATTGTATTGAATAAAAAAAAAGAAAAGAAAAAAAAAAAGGTGTGGATACCATTGGACAGACTGTCTGCTGCGGATTTCCAGTGCGGACTGTCCGCAGTGGAATTCCACAGCAAAGCCGCCACGTGTGAACATGCCCTAAGACGCTCCAGTACCTCTCCTTAAAGCACCAAAGGACATTGGTTGTCCGATTTTCTGAACCTCTGGGTTCTGGATATATAAATGTTCAGACAACTCCCAACATTCAGGGTCTGCAGTCTTTCGCACTCCTCTGAGGTGGACTTTAGCCGGAACTTAGGTAAGGTGATTTCCTGGTTAGTATTATTTTTGGAGTAAAAGTTGGTATCGTCCTAAGAACCACTCTTTCTGCCGAGATAGGCACATACGGTTCTTTTGAGGCTAGAGCTTGCATTGCAATGATCCTCTTGGCCGATGTGACTGCAACTAAAAGGCCACTTTAAATGATAGCGGAGCAATATTTACTTCCTGGTGAGGCTCAATTGGGTGTCTGAATAGTTGGTTGAGATCTAGAGGAAGATCCCAACTTGAAAAGGAATTTATCTTTCTCAGCCTGCTCTTCTTAAAGGCCATCAGAAACTACATTATAACAGGTTACCTTGCCCATGATGTTACAGTGAGGGCTGAGATCGCTAAGATCTGTACCTTAATAGCTGTCACGGTTTGTGGGTATGTGGACCCCCTAGGCCGCAGCGCCGTAGCGGGGAGGCAGCTGGCCAAACAACAGGGAACCCCAGCAATACAAATTCCTGCACAAGGGTACCTGGATAGTCTAGACAGTGGCCGCAGCTCTGGCATGGATGGAGGTGGGTGCAGCAGATAACGCCAGACGTGGCGGATGACAGGAGGTGCCGCAGGTTGCGAATCCCTCTGGACGTGGCAGATGACACAGGACGTGGCAAACAACAGCAGGTGCAGTAGTCACGACTCCAACTAGTAGGCACAGGAACAAGTACACAGCACGGGATACAGGAACTGGTAACAGGGCATGGGTAACAACTGGAACAGGAAACACTAAGGGACCATTTGCAAGACAGACTAGGGATAACTAACAACGCTCAGGCAAAGATCAGATGGGCTGGGGCCCTCTTATAGTCCAGGAAATCATGTGTGTTGATGATGATGATGATTTCTTACATGTGCGTGCGCTGGCCCTTTAAGAATGGGCACGAGCGTGCGCTCGCACCCTACGGGACACAGCAGACCTGAGTGGAAGTGAGCGCTGGTGTCTCCTAGGAAGGAGATGGGGACCAGCGCTCACAGATCCATGGCTGCGGGCTTCAGAAGGTGAGTAGACCCGACGGCCCGCGGCCATGGACGCTACAATAGAATTAGACATAAGCCTTCTGTCTACCCCATACTGGAGGATCTACAAGATGTTCTGCAGGCTTTTCCGGGGGGAGACAGTAGCTGGATCTCTAGACTGCATAAGGGTATAGAGGACCAACTCCAACAGCCCTACACTTGCTAGTAGGGGCCTGTCAATCTCCATGCAGTTAGAAACCAGGTCTGATATGAAGAGTAGCTTCGCGTAATGCCCTGGCTTATCCTAAGAGTAAGGAAAGCCAGACTCTATTGGGCCAGAGCTGTATAACTGAGGGTTTGTCTCGTCTGACCTTTGCGAGATCTCTGGAGACCATCCGGAGTGCTCGAAATACATACATTAGGTTCAAATTTCTATTGAATGGAAAAAGCGTCAAGGGCTTTTGGACTGTTGTTCCGGAACAGCGAGGAGAACTTTTTCCTTTTCGCATTGTTACTTGTGGTCATCCGGTCTATCTTCTAGCAGACCCCATTTACCCACCAGCTGAGAGAAGACCTCTGGATGCAGTGACCACTTTCCTGGATTACTCTGGAAACAGCTGAGGTGATCTGTCCAAACATTCAAGCTGCCATTGAAAGGAACAGCTGTCAGTCATGTATGCCTTCACCAGTATTAGGATCTGTGTCACTTTTTCAAGAAGGGCTTGAGATCTTGGGCTCAGGATCATAGCCTTCATGTTCAGCACTAACTCCAGAAATTGACGAACTCTGTAAGGAGACAGGTGGGATTTTATTCCAACCTCAATTGGAGATAAAACCCATAATCTCTCTCAACTGCTTCTCAAGCACAGAAGCAGACACACCTTTTTGACCCAATCGTCCATAGGGTATTATCACCACGTCCCGTAGTCTGAGCACTGCCATCCTAGACACCACTATCTTGGTAAAGATGCATGGAGCTATTGTGGTCCAAAATGCCAGAGCTACGAACTGGAAGTGCACGATGACAATTATCGTGTATTAAAAGAGGCATGGACTCGCGGGACAGGGATATAATATTACCAATTTACAAAGCATTATTGAGGCCTATCATTATTTAAACACACCTGAGCACTTTCCTTCAGTAGCATTCTCTGACCTGGTCGCGTCCTGTTTGGAACGGGTTTTTACCTGCATATTTTGTGAGTAAAGTCTGGTATTGCAGCTCATGCCCACTTAAGTGAATGAGGTTGAGCTACAATTCCAGACATAGTCCATGGACAAGAGTGGCACTGTTTATGGGGGAAAAAAAATCAGACCCGTTTTGTAATTTTTACAACCCCTTTAAGGTGTATCTCAAATTTTAGATTTTAAACGTAGCAGATAATTGATAAATGTACATAAAATAGACAATATGCTATAAAACATTTATAACAAAGCAAAGAATATTTTTTTCTGTCAGATTGATAAAATTACTATTTGCAATTAAAATCCCTCATTTTGCAAATCGATTTATCAATAACCTACAACTATTTTTTTTAAAATTAATATCCCATTAACTTTTTGTGTCTCAGAGTAAATATTAGGGTTATTTATTGAAAAAATATCTTTCTATCCAAAGTAGATATCTTCCAGTTCTGCATCTCTGTTTATAAACAAGAGACTACACTGAATATGTTGTGCTGCCATATGCTTTCTCCATCCCAAACATTCTTGCATAGATAAGACATCAATTGAAATAACACAGTAGCACACAGCAGGGATTTAGTGCTGAAAGGTATAGTCTATACACTAGCAAATTCACTTCCTAAGTAAACATGCACATAACGTAAATTCAATTACCTATTTACCTTAGCAGACATCGGGAATTTAGAGAATATCTCCATAGACTTTTTAATAACCGCTGAGGATGGAATGTTTTGCTGGTTGACAGGACACATTCATTTAAAATATGGCAGAATAAAAAAGTGCTAATATGAGGGGCGTGGCCTGGCTGAGCAAGGAGACAGATGTGCATTAGGGAGCTCTGCATGGAGAAGTTACATCCAGCTCCATCCACGGAAAACAAAGACTAATATAGTCGAACCACCTTCACAGAAGGACTCACCATAGCCAGAGGAGGAGAAAGCAGGCCTCATTTTTTTTATTTGAGACACGGCGACATCCGCGGCCTATTGAGGCCTAGTACACACACTGGATCCCCGGTCTTTCCTGCAGGCAGAGTCCCGGACGTGGCACCCGACCACCCCAGAACGGCCCGAAAAACGGCCTGTCACACACCGCTTGGGAGGAAAGATCTCATGGACAAAAGAACGCTGACAAGAAGGAGGATTCTGCCAGTTTAAGAGGAAGAAACAGGAGAAAAATTGTGCCGGCGGCCATTTTACACTATTTAACAGCTATCTGGACAACAGGGAAAGTTCCAATAAGAGGTTAGTGGCAAGATTTATAGCAACCATTGACCTCTACAGAGACTGTCTTGACCCTCCAGTAGGGAATATAACAGTGGTGAACAAGAAGAAAAGATATATAACTCCCTATATATAACTTCCTATATATAACTTCCTATTAGCACTGTGTGATATAAGCATCCAGCAAAACTACAGTCTCTGATAATAAAGTGTATCTGCACATAAACAGAACAGGGACACAGCACTAATTTGCACTGACTTCTCTCATAATATACCAAGCTAAGCCCCCTTCTATTATTCTATTACTCTATATATCCTGTTACAGAGCCACCTGGACAGGCTTGCATCTATACTGAAATAAATGATAATGCAATAAGGATAAACATTACACCTCCCAGCGAAATTACAACAAGACAGGCAATCATGGGAAAAATCCCAGGGAAAACTACAGAAGACAAGAGTAGTAAAACCCCTAAAAAGGGACCTGAAAGCGAGAAAGCAAGTAAAAAACTATCCTATGACACTAGCACCAAACCCAAGACAGGTGATAGATCGCACGATCTCTTCCAAGCATCAAATTGGACAGATAGTGAGGAGGAAGAAGGATCCTTACAGGAACCGATAGAGTTGAGAGAATATATAAAATCACTACCTACTACTGAATGCATTAGAAATCTCTTCAAAGAGTTCACTCAAACGGTTAAAGACGACATCTCAGAACTGCGAAGTGATGTTAGACAAGTTTTTACCAGGATAAATACATTAGAGGAGACATGTTCTCAAATAATTCAACACTCAGAGAAAGTGTCAGGAATACTTGTGGAGAAACAAAAGGAAGCATACCTACAAAAAATCCATATAGATGATTTAGAAAACAGATCACGCCGTAACAATATCCGTGTAAGGGGCGTCCCTGAAAATATTCCGGATAAAGACATATCATCTGTTTTGACTCAAATCTTCTCTGAATTGCTCCATAAAGAGGAACCTTGTGATATGGGCCTAGAGAGAGCACACAGGGTCTATAGACCGAAATCAATAAGTAACGACAAACCTAGAGACATTTTATGCTGCCTCCAGAGTTTTCGGCTGAAGGAAGAAATTCTAACAAATTCAAGAATTGCAAAAAAAATTGAGTACGAGAACAACGATATCCAGATCTATCAGGATCTATCCAGATTTACACTGGATCTAAGAAGACAACTACAGCCTCTTACTAGGGCCCTCCGAGAAAAAAACATCCCGTACAGATGGATGTTTCCATTTGGAATTACAATTTCTTTGGCTAATAAGTCATTAATAATCAAAACCCCAGATGATCTACCTTTTGTTCTGAATAAGCTGGATCTCAATCACTTACAAATTCCGGACTGGATTACTTCGGAAGAGAAACTGGACCTTCCGCCATTACCCAGTCTGGGAAACTGGGAAAGCATCACTCCACAAAAGACCAAGAGAATGAAAAAATCTGATACAGACTTCACAAAAACCCCAAGGGGAAAAGACAAGTCCACTCACAACTAAACTCATGTCATACTTCATGGACTTCAAATTTCTCATCCATTTTATCAAGGACCATTCGAACACCTCATCCGTTACGCACGAGGACTTCTGGCTGTTCTTACAGTACAAAGAAGATGTCCTTTGATATATCCTTTTTAAACATGGGTCTATATATGTTTGAATAATAAATGTTTAGTTATGTGTTTGATACATTAGAAATAGGTAGAATGCTTATTTGGCCTAGGGATAGGACTACTATGCTGTAAAATGGTGTCTGTTCTTATAGGTAAGCATATCTATCTTGTGGAAAATGTTCTTCCAAAAATTGCAACTCTGCATGGACAGAGTGATATTGTATACCTTTATGTTCATACCATAATTGAGGTAAACTTTTGTACTTATACCACTTACTTGCCTGTTAACCATACTCTATGTTTCTAGAGATTTTGCTGGGAGGAGCACTGGATCTCCTCAAAGCCTAATTGTGAGGGAATACTCACTATACCTGGCCCCCCCCCGGGAATGTTAATTAATGCAATCTACTCTGGTGTGGAATGGGGTCCCCCCACTATTTCCACCCAGCTGCATAACATGATAATTGTTGTTTCCTTTGGAAAATGTTTACATTATAATTTGTTTTTTTCCCTTTCCAACCTTCCTTCATCACACTCACTCTTGCTACCTAAATCAAGATGCATCTCACTGCATAAAGGCATTCTAAATATAATTTCCATCAATTTGGTTTTAAATGGCTGAACTTAAACTAGCCACTTATAACGTGAAAGGTATTAATGTCCCTCAGAAGAGATTGCAAATTCTCAAATTTCTGGAGAAACAGAAAATAGACGTAGTCTTCCTACAGGAGACACACCTTAAGAAATCTTATACTCCTATCACGAAGAATAAAAATTACACCCAATGGTACAACTCAGCCTCACCCCTTAAAAGGCATAAAGGAGTTTCCATTATAGTACACAAAAAATTACCCTTTACTATGACGGCTTGTAAAACAGACAGAGATGGACGGTATGTTTTTGTTAAAGGCTCAATCCATGATAAATTATTCACTTTCGCAAACATCTACACGCCCAACGTAGGTCAGGACAAATTTTTCAAACACATATTTGAGTTATTAGAGGAATTCAAGGAAGGCTCACTGATATTAGGAGGAGACTTCAATACTCCTCTACAACCATCCTTAGACACGTCCAACAACTCCTCAACTATGTCATTTAAAACACTTAAATCTATTAAAAAATTATTCTCTGAATCTCAACTAATGGATCCCTGGAGATTAAAATTCCCATCCACCAAGGAATACTCTTTCTACTCGGCAGTACATAAAAAATACTCAAGGATAGATTATCTACTAATCCCACATAGTTTATTAAGCTCAGTGAGAGAAGTGAACTATGGATTAATCACTCATTCTGATCATGCACCGCACTTTTTGACCCTAGAATTGAGCCCCAAACCTAAGTCCGCCTTTAACTGGAAACTTAACGAAAATCTGTTAAATGATGGAGAGGATGTCAAATATTTATTAAAAGGTCTTCAAAACTTTTTTACAGATAATTGCCCAGAGGGCAAATGTACGGCTACTATATGGGAAACTCATAAGGCTGTTATTAGAGGTCAACTCATTGAACTAGGCTCGAGGAAAAAAAAGGAAAAGGAACTAAGATATAAGGTATTAATAAAGGAGATAGCGAGGTTAGAAAATACACACAAGAGAACTCTAAACCCCAATGCCGAAAAAGGTCTCTTTAAACTTAGATCAGAACTCAGAGAGCTTCTTAATTTGAATACAGAAAGGTTCCTCTTCTACTCAAAATTTAGATCATATGCGCAATCTGACAAATGTGGTAAAAAATTAGCTTCTCTGATAAAAAAACACAAGTCTGCAACATTTATTCCAAAGATTAAAAACAAACAAAATAACTTGGTACATACGACAGACGAAATATCCAAAGTATTTAATACATACTATGAAGAACTATATAACTTAGATAACCAAAATGTCCAAGAAAAGGAAAGCACAATAAAAGAGGTCTTAGACGAGGTACACCTACCATGTATCAGCGAAACCCACAAAATAATACTTAACAAGCCATTTTCAACCCAAGAAATCGAAAACGCGATCAAAGCAAGTCCGAATGGGAAAAGCCCAGGACCAGACGGGTTCTCCAGTATTTATTACAAAAAGTTTAAAGACATCCTCATCCCCCATATGACTTATTACTTAAATAGCATAGATTCCTCCAATCCATTCCGTAAAGAATCTCTTACTGCTCACCTCACCTTGATCCCTAAAGAAAGCAAAGATGCCACACTCTGTAGCAATTACAGACCGATTTAATTAATTAATAATGACGTTAAAATCTATGCTAAAATAATTGCAAACAGACTACAACCCCTACTACCCTCCCTTATAAATCCTGAGCAAGTGGGTTTCACTCCCAACAGGGAAGCAAAAGACAACACCTTGAGAATAATTAATATTATACAATACGCTAAAAAACAAAATATACCGTTAGCTCTCCTATCAACAGACGCAGAAAAAGCGTTCGACAGGGTCAACTGGCAATTTTTAAAATCTACTCTTGTAAAGTTTGGTTTACCAGAAAATTTATTAGACAAAATTATGGCCTTGTACATCAACCCATCCGCTAGAATTAAAAGTCCTCTCACAGCCATTTCAAATTAGAAATGGAACAAGGCAAGGCTGTCCATTATCCCCCTTGTTATTCATTTTAACGATGGAAGTCTTAGCCCAAAGAATAAGAGAAAATGCAAAAATTAAAGGAATTTTATGCAATAAAACTGAACATAAAACTGCGACCTTCGCAGACGATATGCTCATTATTATGACAAATCCGAACACATCGCTTAAGATTCTGCTCAAGGAATTTGAACTGTTTGGGAAAATATCCAATTTTAAAATAAATAATTCAAAATCGGAACTCCTTAATATAAACGTGTGTACAAGAAATTGGACCTCATTATCTAAGATGTCCCCTTTCAAAAACACCTGCACTAGCATAAATTATCTAGGTATTAAGATAGATCCAGACTTGACAAAACTATTTGATCTGAACTACAAACCTCTGTTGGAAAAAATAGAAAAAGATCTTATAAATTGGAACTCAATACAAACCTCATGGTTCGGAAGAACTAATCTTGTGAAGATGATAATTCTACCCAAAGTCCTCTACTTTCTACAGACCCTCCCCATTAACATTCCCCACTCCTTTTTTAAAAACCTTAAACAAATAACAACAAAGTTTATTTGGCATTCAAAGGGATTTAGAGTCAAATATGACACCTTGACTAAACCTAGGAAAATGGGAGGGATTGGACTACCTGATTTTGAGAAGTATAGAGACGCAACCCATATCAACAGAGTCCTAGAACTATACTTTTATCCAAAACGCAAATTATGGACGGACATAGAACTGCATATGCTTAACCAAAAATTTGAAAGATATATGTGGATCACCCCCCACAATAGAATTCAATACAACACAATCGGAAACTCTCTGACAAATTTCACTCTACGGACTTGGCACAAACTTAACAAGAAAAACCTGATGGTCCCAAATATCTGTGAACTGACGCCTTTCTCATTTCTCATACCTAACAAATTCAGATCCTTGAAACAGACCATTTCTGATAATCCAACATTAGCTACCTTAGCGGTAAAACATTTAATTAAAAACAACAAAATTGTACACCAACTAACGGATCTGCCCGAGTTTAAGGATTCAAACTTAAGTGAACAAGACGACAAAACAATCCTGGAAGCAGTCAGACTGTTCTCACCAGAGATTACTGACTCAACATCATATAATTTATTATCAAAATTTGGTCCCCAACCAAAACCGGTCAAGAGTATGATATCGAAATTATACAAGTCATTATTATTAACCTCAGATCCACCTTCCTTTATCTCAAGATGGGAGAAAGACCTAAACACTAAATTCTCAGCAGAACAAACCAAAATAATCTTAAACCACTCTCACTCTTTCTCAATCTCAACAAGAATCCAGGAACTTAATTATAAGATCATAGCGAGGTGGTATAAAACTCCAGAGGTTCTCAATAAGATTGATCCGTCTTATTCTCCCACTTGTTGGAGATGTGGAACAGCAAAGGGGGCGCTTTTGCATATATGGTACGAATGTCCCTTAATACTCCCATTTTGGCAAAAGGTCCAAGGCATCTTAAGAAAATTTCTAGCCATAGACATTACTCTTACTCCAGAACTAACACTACTTAACCTAGACATGTCGTATCAATATATAAATCGTAACTCTGCTTTACCACATCTTATAAGTGCAGCAAAGACCTTAATAGCTAGACACTGGAAAGAGGTTGATCCCCCTACAATAACTGAGTGGTTAAGAGAAATAAATATAATACAATCGTACGAAAAAACTAAATGGCTTTTGAACCAAGACCTAGACAAATTCCAACATATATGGGACAATTGGATACAATTTTATAAATCTGTAGATTTATCCTTATTAGCTAATACTACAGCCTGATCCCACATTTAGATAACCATCAAATTGTCTTCCTGAGGCAAGTCATCTACTCACAAGATTTTCCGTATATTGGTTCAAGGGATTTAATGCCACATGTTTTAAGGTCAACACCATATTGATTTCTCAATATAACATTATTATGCCGGATTGTATTGTTTGAGATGCATTATTATATTAATAGATGTTTCGCATTGTGAAGATGATCTGTTGCCCCCTCCCTTTTTTATTTTTGTACCCTTCCTTCCTTTTTGTTTGTTGGAAAACCCTAAAATAATGAATTTACAAAAAAAAAAAAAAAAGTGCTAATATGCTGCCACCTTTTTATGTTTTTTTCCCCTTAGTTTGATGTCTACTCTGACGGTATAAAAATAAAAAAGAAACATTTTCAATTCATTTAAACATTTCTTTTTTGTGATTTTTTTTTTTTACAGTATACACTTGGTCACTGGGGCTAGATATAATTGGGGCCTCTGTACTAAGTCTGTTTTGGCATTAAGGCCTGCATGAATTTTTTTGTTTTTTCGTCTATGAATTTTAAGAGCCATACGTTTTTGTTTTTTTTCTGTTGACAAAGTCGCATGAGGGATTTTTTTGCCTTATGAGTTGTGTTTTGCAATGCACCATTTTAGGGTATATATAACTTATTGGTTAACTTTCATTAAAGGGGTTTTCCAGGACTGGACAAATGATGACCTATCCACGGGATAGGTCATCTGTATATGATTGGTGTGGACCCAACACCCAGGCCCCGTACCGATCAGCTGCTCCGGCTGCCTCTATGCATGGCCGGCCTTCGGTACGTGCGACCAGTGCGGTCCCACAGGTCGCCACCCGCCGCACTGTAAGGGGGGCGACACTGGGTGTGTATACACTGCGCCGTGGCCACTACTCGGGGCACCAGCGGGTTTGGTGCCACTTACTTACTGCACTGACCTCAATACTCGCTGCACCACAACCTGGCCACCGCTCATTCGCTCACCCTGATCTGCATCCTGAATGACGAGACAGGTGTGATGACATCATTCAGGACGCAAGACAGGGAGGAGACACCGCGCTTCCTATGCGTTTCCAGGGCTGGTCGGCACACTGAGGAAAATTTTTTTTGCGGCCGGCTGCAGCTCCAGCAGGCAGTGTTTCTCAGAAGCCCAGCAGGTCTGTGACTGACTGTGAGCTTTGTTTGAATGGGGGCACTGATGGGGTTCCAAAAAGGGCAATAATGGCAAATGGACAGAGGATTCAGTGCCACCTTGGTGCCCGTTTGACACTTATTGGCCTTTTAGTGTCTTATTTAATGCCCCCTTGATGCCCATTTGCCATTTTGTTGCCCCTTTATTGTTCTTCTGTCACAAAAGATGCTAAAGGCGACAGGGGCAGTAAATGACAAATGGGCATCAAGGGGCCACCAAATCGAAGGACGCTAAAGGGGCAATAAGTGGCAAATGGGCACCATGGTGGCACTGAAAGATACTAAAGTGTTAAT
Source organism: Rhinoderma darwinii (assembly GCF_050947455.1). Taxonomy (NCBI): domain Eukaryota; kingdom Metazoa; phylum Chordata; class Amphibia; order Anura; family Rhinodermatidae; genus Rhinoderma; species Rhinoderma darwinii. Next base: position 159,469,544 of record NC_134687.1, on the reverse strand, counting down.
AAATGTCAAATGGGTACAGAATTCAGTGCCTTCATAGTGCACATTTAACATTTGTTGCCTTTTTAAACCCTGTTCAGATTACGTTAAAAGCTATGTACACCTTTGAAATCTTTTATTGCGTTCAGGCGGTTCATCTGAGCTTTCTGTCAGAACAGAGCCCTGACTGAAACAAACCGAAACCATAGGTTGCCGTTTGCATCACCATTGATTTCAATGGAGACGGATCTGGTGAAAATGGTTTCCGTTTGTGCCCGTTGTGTAAGGGTTCCGTCGATTTGACGGAATGAATAGCATAGTCGACTACGGTATTGATTCTGTCAAAACAATGGAACCCTTGCACAACGGAGACAAACGGAAACCACTTGCACCGGATCCGTTACCATTGAAATCAATGGTGATGCAAACAGAAACCTATGGTTTCGGTTTGTTTCAGTCAGGGTTCTGTTCTGACGGAAAGCTCAGATGGAACGCCTAAGCCCTGACGAAGATGTGAACGAAGCCTTATTAAACTAGTTTTACTTTTAGAGATACAGCTGCTTTGTATTCTGTATACAGAGCAGCTGTATCTAGCGCTGATACCTGAATCCGTCAGGTCAGTGGGACTGATGGATTCAGTGTCAGTGGGTCCTGCGTGTCTCTGACAGCCCATAACTTAGATGTGATCGATAACAGGTGGATCCTGCGTCAGTGACACGCAGCACCTGGTGACATTGAACCCGTCAGTCCCACTAACCTGACGGATTCAGGTCTCAGCGCTAGATACGGCTGCTCTGTATACAGAATACAAAGCAGCAGTATCTCAAAAAGTAAAAATAGTTTTTAACAAAAAGTATTTATTTAGAAAGTTGCACAAAACACACTGACTGATTATTTGAAAAAAAACAAAACTATTTCAAAGGTGTGCATAGCCTTTAACCCCTTCCCGATATCCGTCTTATATATACGGCACTGTCAGGCAGGGCTTCCCGCAAAGCGCAGTACCATTACGTTGCTTTACAAACGTTGTGGTTCTTTTTTTCCTTTATTTGTTGAGAAAATGAAAAATTTTGAGCTAAAGCTACGTCTTATTGAATTTTTTTTATTTATTTTCACTGCCTATCCTAATAAAATCTATGAAACATCTGTGGGGTCAAAATGCACACTACACCCCTAGATAAATTCCTCAAGGGGTGTAGTTTCGTGAATGGAGTCACTTTTGGGCAGTTTCCACTGTACTGGTTCCTTAGGGGCTTTGCAAAAGCGACATGGTTCCAAGAAATCAATCCAGCAAAATATGTACTCCAAAAGCCAAATGGCGCTCCTTCTCCTCTGATCCTTGCCGTGTGCCCAAACAGCAGTTTATGACCACATATGGGGTATTGCCATACTCAGGAGAAGTTGCTTTACAAATGTTGGGGTTCTTTTTTCCTTTATTTGCTGAGAAAATGAAAAATGTTGAGCTAAATCTACGTCTTATTGAAGAAAAAGGATTATTTTTATTTTCACTGCCCAATTCTAATAAAACCTATAAAACCTCTGTGGAGTCAAAATGCTCACTACACCTGTAGATGAATTCCTCAAGGGGTGTAGTTTCCAAAATGGGGTCACTTGTGTGAGGTTTCCACTGTTTTGTCCCTTCGGGGGCTTTGCAAATGCGACCTAGCCTCCACAAACCATTCCTGCTAAATTGGAGCTCCAAAAGCCAAATGGCGCTCTTTCCCTTCTAAGCCCTGCCATGTGTCCAAACAGCCATTTAGGACCACATCTGGGGTATTGTTTTACTCGGGAGAAAGTGCCTTACAAATGTTGAGGTGCTTTTCCTCCTTTAGTCCATGTGGAAATGAGAAAAAATTAGCTAAACCTACAAATCTTCCTTCTTTGAAAGAATGTAGATTTTAATTTTCATGGCCAACTTCCAATAATTTCTGCAATAAACGTGTGGGGTCAAAATGCTCACTATACCCCTAGATAATTTCCTTGGGGGGTCTAGTTTCCCAAATGGGGTCACTTTTGGGGAATTTCCACTGTTTTGGCACAGCAAGAGCCCTTCAAACCTGACATGGTGCCTAAAATATTTTCTAATAAAAAGGAGGCCCCAAAAACTGCAGACTCTGGGCAATAAATATTGAATTGCATTTCTCTGGTAAAACCTTCTGTGTTACAAAAAAAGATGGATTAATAATGAATTTCTGCAAAAAAAAAAGTGAAATTTGTAAATTCCACCTCTACTTTGCTTTAATTCCTGTGAAACGTCTAAAGGGTTAAAAAAAACTTTCTAAATTCTGTTTTAAATACTTTGAGGGGTGAAGTTTTTAAAATGGGGTGACTTATTGGGGGTTTCTAATATATAAGTTCCTCAAAGCCACTTCACAACTGAACTGGCCCCTTTTGACATTTTCATGAAAATGTGAGAATTTGCAGCTAAAGTTCTAAGCCTTGTAACGTCCTAGAAAAATAAAACGATATTAAAAAAACAATGCCGATCTAATGTAGACATATGGGAGATGTTAATTAGCAACTAGTATAACTGCCTATCTTACAAGCAGATAGATATAAGTTGATAAAAATGATCATTTTTTAAATTTTTCACTACATTTTGGTGTTTTTCACAATTAAATATTGAATGTATCGAGCAAATTTTGCCAGTAACATAAAGTCCAATGAGTCATGAGAAAACAGTCTCAGAATCGCCTGGATAGTTGAAAGCATTACGAAGTTATTACCACATAAAGTGAAACATGTCAGATTTGTAATATGAGGCTCTATCAGGAAGGTCAAAAGTAGCCAAAGCGGGAAGGTGTTAAAATTACCTTTATTCTATGGGTTGGTACAATTACGTCAATTCCAAATATGTATAGGTTTTTTCTTGTTTTACTACTTTTGCATAATAAAAACTTTTTTTCACATAATTTGTTTGAGGGCAATAACTTTTAATAAAGTTTTTTTGCGGGATGAGATGTAGTTTTTATTGGTACCATTTTGGGGTACATGGAACTTATAAGTTAACGTTTATAATTTTTGGTGTGGATAGCAAAAAAAAATATTCCATCATTGTTAATTGCGTTTTTTTTTTTAATTCTATGCAGTTCATCCTGCAGTTTAAATTGCATGTTGACTGTACTGTTCAGGTCATTATGATCACAGTGATACCATATATACAAATATATATATGTATTTCCTACTAGGGGACTTCACAAACAGATCTTCTGATCACCTAGTGCTTTGGTATACTTAGTAAAACTGACACGCAGTCTGGTAGGCCATGCCTCCAGGCCTAATGGGCATACAGCCATAGCAGGCCAGGATCCTTCACCTTCTGTCAAATTACTTAAATACTGCAGTCGCTACTTGTCACGAAGCGGGTTAGTGGACCCAATAGGCCGTACCGTCGTAGCAGGGAGACAGCTGGCCAAACAACAGGAAACCCCAGCAATACGATGTCCCGCACAAGGGTACCTGGATAGTCCAGACAGTGGCCGCAGCTCTAGCACAGATGGAGATGGGGGCAGCAGATAACGCCAAACGTGGCGGATGACACAGGTGCCGCAGGTTGCGCCAGACGTGGCGGATTCCTCCGGACGTGACAGATGACACAGTACGTGGCATGACTCGATACTGTAGGCACAGCACGGGAAACAGGAACAGGAAACAAGGAACGGGTAACAACTGGAACGGGAAAAACTAAGGGACCATTTGCAAGACAGACTGGGAAAACTAACAACGCTCAGGCAAGGATCAGAAGGCCTGGGGCCTTCTTATAGACCAGGAAATCGTGGCAGTTGATGATGACGATTTCCTTTGTGCGCGCGCTGGCCCTTTAAGGCCGGGCACGAGCGTGCGTGCGCACCCTGCGGGACACAGCAGACCGGAGCGGAAGTGAGGGGACCAGTGCTCACGGATCCATGGCTGCGGGCGTCAGGAGGTGAGTAAGCTACACTACTCAAGCGTTAAATGACCCGGATCAGCGTTATCTCCGATCAGTGTCACATCCGTGTCACATCTCGGTTGTCAATCAAGGCCAGGCTTCCATGCTGATCGCTCGGGCACAATTCCTATGCCCATGCGATCACCATCATGTCCTCTTTTTTTTAGGGAAGTTGTGAGAAAAGTAAAAAAATCACACATTTTAGCTATGGCGTGCGCCAAAATCTGCAACTTTTTTACACCAGAAAGCTGGCATCAATCTTTTGATATATTCCCCCCACTTTCTATTGTGCAACAACCTGTGTTTTTTTTATTGGTTGACTGAGAAACTATAGGAAATTTAGGTACCACATGGCTTCCCTGCTCTATTCAGAACACTCCCATTTGTAAAGTAAGTGAATAAAATATTATAAATCTGCGGTTTTAAAAATAATTTCTGGAATATAGACAGGGACACTTTAATCCTAGGGCAAACTGTGCATTTTCAACTGTGTTAGCATCCTCTGGACGAGGATGCAGTTGAAAACTTAGAGCAGTGCTATCTTTTAGGATTTCTGGGAATGTTGGAAAACTCAGTTGCCACTTCTCCAACACCTTAATGCAAGTAAAAGTATTAAACAAAAACGCTTAAATGTCACTTACAATCTTTAGACATGAAGTTTTATTTTTCCTTATTATGTTATTTTATATTTCTTCAATATTCACCAACTATTATACTAAGTTGTTTCAATTATAACCATTCAAACTGTTATGCTATTTTGTACATCTGTACAGGTTACTTTATATATAAAAAAAACTTGATAAAAATATTGATACAGATAACTTATAGGCAACTAAGCTTTCCACCAGCCAAGTAATCCATTGGCCTAGCCTGCATTAAACCCTGGAGTCTGATGCCAGAATTGGTTTTAGCAGCAAGCAATCCCGATCTACTTTTCCGGTGGCAGGAGGAGTCAAGAGCCAGTGGAGAGTGACAAAAGAAAGGCGGGGAGAAGGCAGGAGGTGGGGCCTGTTTGGCGGGAGGACACAGGTTGGAGCGACTGGATGAAGAACTGGCTTAGAGTGGAACAGGTCAGGAAGAGTCCTGTAAGTAGAGGAACAGCTGCACCGAGGGGAAAACAGAGGAGCAAAAAAGCGAGCAACTACATCCTAAAAGATGGAGCATCAGTGTTGAGTCCCACCAGCAGAACACAGCTACAGGTTAGCACCACAGTGTGTGGTGGATCACGAGTCCAACTTTTTCTCCCTCTGAGGAAAAGCAATTTTGTGCACTACAACCACTCCCAACAGGAGCAGCTCCTACTACTGTTTTGGGCTACTGGAAAGCCCGGCCCTCTATTATTATTTATTATTAAAAATCCTTTATGTATAAAAAAATTTATATATAAAATGTATTTAACAGGTTCCCGACCGCTGGCCGTAAATATACGGCCAGCGGCCAGGGTCTCTAAAGTCCGGCGTATAGTATATATACGGCCGCACTTCAGAGACTGTGCACGCGCGATCGCGTGCACACAGCTCTATGCCCTGGCTGTTGCTAACAGCCATGGGCACTGGGCAGAATGTCAGGGGTCAATCTTTTGGCCCCTGAACATGTGATCGCTGTGACAACCAATCACAGCGATCACATGCATTTCTGCATAGAAAACAGTGTGCACGCGATCGCGTGCACACAGCCCTGTGCCCTCGCTGTTACCAACAGCTCTGGGCACTGGGCAGAGTATCAGGGACCAATCTGATGGTCCCTGATCATGTGGTCGCTGTGAAAACCTATCACAGCGACCACATTTGTTTTATTTTGACTTTTCTGGCAGTAAATCTCCTGCCTCTTTTCTTCTCCTCAAACATTGTTTCAGTTTGAGGAGAAGAAGAGACTCGGGAGAATTGCTGCCAGAAGAATACAGTGAAAAAAAATACAGTTACACTAAAACATTCTCTGTATAGATAGATTTCTATCTATCTATACAATCTATCTATCCATCTATCTTTTTTTTCTATCTATCTACCTTTCTTTCTTTTATTCTATTAGAATAGGCAGGTAGGGAGTATATAATTATATATATATATCCACATATATATAATATATATAGCAATAGCGGTTTATTTTTTTGTTAGCGGTAGTGTAGATATATATAGCAGTTAGTTTGTGTGTTTTATAAAAAAAAAAAAAAAAAAAAAAAAAAAAAAATTTGTTTAGTTAGTGTTAGTGTTAGTTACGTTATGGCGAGGAAGTTGTTTAGCGCCGAGGAGGCATACGCCATGCTGTGGTCTGAGTCGGAGACCGCATCAGAGATGGCGTCCGAGATGGAACCTGTTTTAGGTAGTGACGATGACAGCGTCACTTCAGGTTCATCTTCAGGGGACGTTGTCCCTGATGCAGTCGAAACTGCAGAACATGAAAGTGCAGGGCCAAGTAGCGCTGTAGCACGGGACAGCCTGGTCCCTCCAGTCCAGGCTCTTGTATGGGCACCTGCCCCATCTTTTGGGCCTAGAATCCACGGATTTACGGCCACTCCTGGCATAACCGTGGACAATACAAATTTTGTCCAAATGGATTACTTCCATTTATTTATAACGGACGACATCCTAAATCAGATTGTCCACGAAACAAATTTATATGCCACTCAATATATAAGGCAGAAACCTTCATCCACCCATGCCAGAGATTGGACGCCCACCAATTTGCAGGAATTAAAAAATTTTTTGGGGCTCACCCTAAATATGGGTATTGTCAAAAAGCCCTCCATTAGGTCTTACTGGTCAACAAGACCCGCCCAAGCCACCCCAGTATATTCTGCAGTAATGCCCAGGTCTCGTTATGAGACAATAATGAGGTTCCTCCACTTCAATGACAACGCACAGGCCCCCCCAAGTACCGATGCAAACCGGGATCGGTTGTTCAAAATAAGACCGCTAATAAATTCCCTGAATAATTTATTTCTGCAACTCTACACCCCTGAGCAGAATGTAAGTGTGGACGAATCCCTCCTCAACTTCCATGGCAGACTTAGCTTTCGCCAATATCTACCTTCAAAAAGGGCAAGATATGGCGTTAAGCTCTACAAATTGTGTGAAAGCGGGTCAGGATATACCACCGCCTTCAGGATTTATGAAGGGCGGGACCGCACAATAAATGTTCCTGGATGCCCCCCTGATCTTTCCACCAGCAGTAAGATCGTGTGGGAGATAATGCAGCCTCTGCTTCACAAGGGGTACCACCTGTACTGTGATAATTTTTATTCCAGTGTGCCCCTGTTTAGGCATTTGCATGCTGCAAGGACTGGGGCATGTGGTACCATGCGCAAAAACAGAATTGGTTTTCCACAGCAATTAGTGGGGAAGCGCATGGTAAAGGGGGACTCCTGTGCTTATGCATCTGAGGAATTGCTGGCGGTCAAGTTCAGGGATCGCAAAGATGTGTATGTGCTAAGCACGATTCATACCGCAGGAACAGTGGCAGTGAGGGAAAGAGGGGCAACATCGGACAAGCACAAACCAGTGAGCGTGTCCGAATATAACAAGTACATGGGGGGGGTGGATTTAAGCGACCAGGTTTTACAGCCCTATTTAGTAAAACGCAAAACTAAAACCTGGTACAAAAAGGTGGCCATTTATTTGTTACAGGTGGCCATCCACAACTCATTTGTGCTCTATAAAAAAAACAGAGGCAGAGACACATACCTGGATTTCCAGGAGAAAATTATTGAAGGCCTCATTTTTGATGTTCAGGACACCCGAGAATGCCCCCAGTCTGAGGATGTCACGCGACTGACTGAAAGACACTTCGTCAGTCGGATTCCCCCAACAGCAACCAGAAGCAACCCCCAGAAAAAGTGCCGCGTCTGCAGAAAAGACGGGCACCGCAAAGATTCCCGATATTTCTGTCCCTCATGTCCCTCGCAACCAGGCCTGTGCATTGAGCCATGTTTTAAAAAATACCACACTGTTCTGAATTATTAGATTTTAGTTAATTTGTTGAAAATATATTTGCCCTACATTACGTTTTTATTTTTCCCCTGATTTTACTCCAAGGGTGAGGGAGGGAATGGGTGGGTGGGGGGTGGATGTCATGTTTGATGTTTTCTAAAGTTCATCTGCTGGAGAGCTCCATTTGCATTAACCTGAAATTTCTTATTTTAGAAAACCCCAAAAAATAAATTCCCATTATACCGCTAGATGAATATTTTGGGATCTCTGCTTCAAGAGCAGATATTTTGGAAGTGTTATAGAAACTCTGTTGAGTTTTGTAAAACCAGCTTTGAAAAAAAGCGATTTGTGAAATAATCTTCTTCTATCGTCCGCCCTCCTACATCTCTATGTGATAAATAAGGCCACATATTTGGTATCCCCATGCACGGGAGAAGTGGCAGAATGTGAACGGAGATTAATTTTGACCGTGGTCTATACCGTGTGTGAAAAATGCTGGTATAAACTGACGCATTTGCTAAAAAATTGCTAATTTTATTTTGATCCATCTTATTCAAGAAACTTTCAGAAGAAAACGGGACTGTCTAAAAATATGATAAACCCCTTGAAGGAAACCTTGTGGGGTCTACTTGTGTGAATGAAGTCATTTATGGGGTGTTTCTAATGTTTCAGCAGCATTAGGCCCCCCAGAAAACAGTATGCTGCTATAAAATCAAGTGCAGAATTCCTGGACCGAAAAGGCCAAAAAGCCTCCTTTTATGCCAAGCCCTGGCACATGCCCGTGAATAAAGCACACATATTTGGTATCCCCATGCACGGGAGAAGTGGAAGAATGTGAAATGCGATGAATTTTGTCCGTGGTCCATTTTGTGTGTGAAAAAGCTAGCATAAACTGGCGCAATTGTTAAAAAAAAAAGGTAATTTTATTTTGTTCCATCTTATTCAAGAAACTTTCAGAAGAAAACTGGACTGTCTAAAAATATGATAAACCCCTTGAAGGAAACCTTGTGGGGTCTACTTGTGTGAATTAAGTCATTTATGGGGTGATTCTAATGTTTCAGCAGCATTACACCCCCCAGAAAACAGTATGCTGCTATAAAATCAAATGCAAAATTCCTGGACCAAAAAGCCTCCTTTTATGCCAAGCCCTGGCACATGCCCGCACAGCGAATAAGGCACACATATTTGGTATCCCCATGCACGGGAGAAGTGGAAGAACGTGAAAGGAGATGAATTTTGGCCGTGGTCTATACCGTGTGTGAAAAATACTAGCCTAAACTGACGCATTTGCTAAAAAAGTGCTGATTTTATTTTGTTCCATCTTATTCAAGAAACTTTCAGAAGAAAACTGGACTTGCTAAAAATATGATAAACCCCTTGAAGGAAACCTTGTGGGGTCTACTTGTGCGAATGAAGTCATTTATGGGGTGATTCTAATGTTTCAGCAGCATTAGGCCCCCCAGAAAACAGTATGCGGCTCTAAAATCAAATGCAAAATTCCTAGACCGAAAAGGCCAAAAAGCCTCCTTTTATGCCAAGCCCTGGCACATGCCCCCCCATTGAATAAGGCACACATATTTGGTATCCCCATGCACGGGAGAAGTGGAAGAACGTGAAAGGAGATGAATTTTGGCCGTGGTCTATACCGTGTGTGAAAAATACTAGCCTAAACTGACGCATTTGCTAAAAAAGTGCTGATTTTATTTTGTTCCATCTTATTCAAGAAACTTTCAGAAGAAAACTGGACTTGCTAAAAATATGATAAACCCCTTGAAGGAAACCTTGTGGGGTCTACTTGTGCGAATGAAGTCATTTATGGGGTGATTCTAATGTTTCAGCAGCATTACACCCCCCAGAAAACAGTATGCGGCTCTAAAATCAAATGCAAAATTCCTGGACCGAAAAGGCCAAAAAGCCTCCTTTTATGCCAAGCCCTGGCACATGCCCGCACAGTGAATAAGGCACACATATTTGGTATCCCCATGCACGGGAGAAGTGGAAGAACGTGAAAGGAGATGAATTTTGTCCGTGGTCTATACCGTGTGTGAAAAATACTAGCCTAAACTGACGCATTTGCTAAAAAAGTGCTGATTTTATTTTGTTCCATCTTATTCAAGAAACTTTCAGAAGATAACTGGACTTGCTAAAAATATGATAAACCCCTTGAAGGAAACCTTGTGGGGTCTACTTGTGTGAATGAAGTCATTTATGGGGTGTTTCTAATGTTTCAGCAGCATTAGGCCCCCCAGAAAACAGTATGCGGCTCTAAAATCAAATGCAAAATTCCTGGACCGAAAATGCCAAAAAGCCTCCTTTTATGCCAAGCCCTGGCACATGCCCGCACAGCGAATAAGGCACACATATTTGGTATCCCCATGCACGGGAGAAGTGGAAGAACGTGAAAGGAGATGAATTTTGGCCGTGGTCTATACCGTGTGTGAAAAATACTAGCCTAAACTGACGCATTTGCTAAAAAAGTGCTGATTTTATTTTGTTCCATCTTATTCAAGAAACTTTCAGAAGAAAACTGGACTTGCTAAAAATATGATAAACCCCTTGAAGGAAACCTTGTGGGGTCTACTTGTGCGAATGAAGTCATTTATGGGGTGATTCTAATGTTTCAGCAGCATTACACCCCCCAGAAAACAGTATGCGGCTCTAAAATCAAATGCAAAATTCCTAGACCGAAAAGGCCAAAAAGCCTCCTTTTATGCCAAGCCCTGGCACATGCCCCCCCATTGAATAAGGCACACATATTTGGTATCCCCATGCACGGGAGAAGTGGAAGAACGTGAAAGGAGATGAATTTTGGCCGTGGTCTATACCGTGTGTGAAAAATACTAGCCTAAACTGACGCATTTGCTAAAAAAGTGCTGATTTTATTTTGTTCCATCTTATTCAAGAAACTTTCAGAAGAAAACTGGACTTGCTAAAAATATGATAAACCCCTTGAAGGAAACCTTGTGGGGTCTACTTGTGCGAATGAAGTCATTTATGGGGTGATTCTAATGTTTCAGCAGCATTACACCCCCCAGAAAACAGTATGCGGCTCTAAAATCAAATGCAAAATTCCTGGACCGAAAAGGCCAAAAAGCCTCCTTTTATGCCAAGCCCTGGCACATGCCCGCACAGTGAATAAGGCACACATATTTGGTATCCCCATGCACGGGAGAAGTGGAAGAACGTGAAAGGAGATGAATTTTGTCCGTGGTCTATACCGTGTGTGAAAAATACTAGCCTAAACTGACGCATTTGCTAAAAAAGTGCTGATTTTATTTTGTTCCATCTTATTCAAGAAACTTTCAGAAGATAACTGGACTTGCTAAAAATATGATAAACCCCTTGAAGGAAACCTTGTGGGGTATACTTGTGTGAATGAAGTCATTTATGGGGTGTTTCTAATGTTTCAGCAGCATTAGGCCCCCCAGAAAACAGTATGCGGCTCTAAAATCAAATGCAAAATTCCTGGACCGAAAATGCCAAAAAGCCTCCTTTTATGCCAAGCCCTGGCACATGCCCGCACAGCGAATAAGGCACACATATTTGGTATCCCCATGCACGGGAGAAGTGGAAGAACGTGAAAGGAGATGAATTTTGGCCGTGGTCTATACCGTGTGTGAAAAATACTAGCCTAAACTGACGCATTTGCTAAAAAAGTGCTGATTTTATTTTGTTCCATCTTATTCAAGAAACTTTCAGAAGAAAACTGGACTTGCTAAAAATATGATAAACCCCTTGAAGGAAACCTTGTGGGGTCTACTTGTGCGAATGAAGTCATTTATGGGGTGATTCTAATGTTTCAGCAGCATTACACCCCCCAGAAAACAGTATGCGGCTCTAAAATCAAATGCAAAATTCCTGGACCGAAAAGGCCAAAAAGCCTCCTTTTATGCCAAGCCCTGGCACATGCCCGCACAGTGAATAAGGCACACATATTTGGTATCCCCATGCACGGGAGAAGTGGAAGAACGTGAAAGGAGATGAATTTTGTCCGTGGTCTATACCGTGTGTGAAAAATACTAGCCTAAACTGACGCATTTGCTAAAAAAGTGCTGATTTTATTTTGTTCCATCTTATTCAAGAAACTTTCAGAAGATAACTGGACTTGCTAAAAATATGATAAACCCCTTGAAGGAAACCTTGTGGGGTCTACTTGTGTGAATGAAGTCATTTATGGGGTGTTTCTAATGTTTCAGCAGCATTAGGCCCCCCAGAAAACAGTATGCGGCTATAAAATCAAATGCAAAATTCCTGGACCGAAAAGGCCAAAAAGCCTCCTTTTATGCCAAGCCCTGGCACATGCCCGCACAGTGAATAAGGCTCACATATTTGGTATCCCCATGCACGGGAGAAGTGGAAGAATGTGAAAGGAGATTAATTTTGGCCGTGGTTCATACCGTGTGTGAAAAATGCTAGCATAAACCGACGCAATTGTTAAATTCTTGCATTTTTTTCCAATTTTGCCCACTTTAGTGAAAAAAAAAAAAATGATATATACTGACAAATGCCACTAAAACAAAGCCCTATCTGTCCTTTAAAAAGAGTGTAAAATTCAAAGATGAACTTTATTCACCTGCTGAGTTATAGTCATCTAAAGAAGCGCATAGCAAAATTGTGAAATTTGCTCTGGTCATTTAGCTGTAAAACAGCCTAGTCCTTAACCGGTTAAACGTCACAAGGAACCTTACTGATTGCCCTAACAGAAGTACCCTGTGAGGATGTGGGGCAACTTCCTTCTGGATAATTTTAACTGGCAAATCTGAATTTGTTTGAATAATTTAGAGAGCCACTTGCTTGGTAAACCATCGGCCTAGCTGGTATAAAAACCGAGAGGCCTGAGCCAATAAAGTTTTCATTGGCAATGTTAATTAACCCCTTCCCAACATCCGCCGTATATATACTGCGCTGTTGGGAAGGGCTTCCCGCAAAGCGCAGTACCATTATGTCGCGGTGATAGTGCTGGCTCAGGAGGTATCGGCCAGGACCGGAGCTAGCATCCGATCCGGCCGATTAACCCCTCAGATGCTGCGTTCAATAGAGATCGTAGCATGTGAGGAGTTTTCAGCCACCGGCACCCCAGCAACTTGATCGCTGGGTTGCTGGTGGCTGCAAAGGTGATCGGAGGCCTAATACTTACCCCTCGGTCTGCCAGCAATGGAATACTCCTATGCCCCGCTCGGTGGTGGGGCCTAAAAGGCTTCCGGTTCAAAAGCTGAGCCGGCGTCATCAGCAGTGGGTGTCCGCTGTTTGTTACAGCGGACACCCCGATGTATCGGCAGGAACCGGAGCTAGCTCCGATTCCGGCCATTAATCCCTTCGATGCAGCGATTCAATGCGATCGCTTCATCAAAGTGGTTTGTACCAAATCGGCAGATTGCCATGCTACTATGGTAACAGGAGGCCTAACAATGGCCTCCTGTCTGCCATTACGGAAGCCGATTAGGCCCGACCGGAGCCGGAGCCTGATCGGCTTGCTGTCAGTGAACAACTGACAGTTCTAATACATTGCACTACGTAGGTAGTGCAATGTATTAGAACATCAATCAAACAGTTGGACCTTCAAGTCCCCATAATGTAAAAATAAAAGTTGTAAAAAATAAAATAAAAGTTTCAAGTAATAACATAAAACACGATTACCCTATTTCCCTTATCAAGTCATTTATTATTGTAAAAAAAATAATAAAACCATACATATTTGAAATAATAAAAATATTATGTTATTTGTCCCTTGCAGTCAGGGCCGGCGTCAGCACCCGGCGAACCCAGGCATGTGCCGCGGGGCCCATTACACTTGGGGGGGCCCACTTGGCTGCTGGGTGCTGACGCTGCAGTCATGGCTCCTCCAGGAGTGGAATCTCTGGCCAGAGCATTGCCGACGCTCTGGTCAGTGATTCTGCTCCTGGACGAGCCCCAGACAGTGGCATAGCTGAAGCTATATATATATACACATCATGTTTAGTGTCTACGTTCGCCATATATGCCAGGAAAAAATCTCCCGATCCATACAGTGGTATACATCATCTACATGTCCACATGTTTAAAAAAATGTACGCAGTGGCCAACTGTATAGAAAAAACACAACAAACTATGCATTCCTATATAGTGAAGTCAGTGGCACCTCCTGGAGCTGAATTCCCAGCCAGAGCTTTGCCGACGCTCTGGCCGGGGATTCCGCTCCTGAAGAAGCCCCTGACGTCACTACGCATACATGAACAGTGACGTCGGGCTCCTCCTGGATAGGAATCCCCAGCCAGAGCATCGGCAATGCTCTGGCTGGGCATTCCACTCCTAGAGGGAGTCCCAATGGTGCTATCTACAAGTAGGGCGGGGGATGGTGTGGCACCACCAGGGAGGGGGGCTGTGTGGCACTACCAGGGAGGGGGGCTGTGTAGCATTATCTGGGAGGCGGCTTTGGGGCACTAGGGGGCTGTGTGGTACTACCTGGGAGGGGGGGCTGTGTTGCACTACCTAGGTGGGGGGCTGTGTGGCACAATCTACAGGGGGCACTGTGGCACTATCTACAGAGGGCACTAAATATATGGGGGTGCAAAATGGGGGCCTAACTTCTATATGGGGGCATAAACAGGGCCTAACTTCTATATGGGGGCACAACGTTTTCTGCCATTGTACGGCTGCCGTGAGTTCCCCCGCAATGGGGCCCACTGAGTATGGGTAGCCCAAGGGCCCACATAAACCTGGAGCCGGCCCTGCTCGCAGTGAATGCCGTAAAAAACAACCTAAAAAACTAATGGCAGAATTGTTTTTTTTTGGTCACTTTGTCTTCTAAAAATTTTAATAAAAAGTGATCAAAAAGTTGCATGTATCCAAATATGATACCTATAAAAACTATTAATCGTCTCGCAAAAACAAGCCATCAAACAGCTTAGTCGACGAAAAAACTAAAAAGTTATGGCTCTTACAACTTGGCGACAGAAAAAATACATTCTTTGTACAAAAGTAATTTTATTATGCAAAAAGTTGTAAAACATAAAAAAGTTCTATTAAATAGGTATCGCCGGAATCGGACTGACCCGCAGAATGAAGGCAACATGCAATTAATAACACATGGTGAACGCTGTATCAAAAACCTAAAAAACTATGGCAGAATTGCTGTTTTTTTATTACCTTGTCTCCCAAAATATAGGATAACAAGTGATCAAAAAGTTGAATGTACCCCAAAATGGTACCAATAATAACTACAGCTCATCCCGCAAAAAAACAGCCCTCATACCACTACGTATATGAAAAAATAAAATTAGTTAAGGCTCCAATGAGACAGGAAAGAAAAACATGCAGTTGTGCCGACCCGAGGGGAACATTTCTTCTGTTTCAAGAGGTGATTTATCAAGGCCCTAAAATTAGGGAACCAGGAAGGGGAGGACTCAAACATATCTGCTGGAAGCGAGATTGCCCGTATTATACCAGGACAACACTTCCCAGCAAAATTCCTCAAACTGCAAAGATACGGAGTGTGGACCAAATGGGAGATAAGTAAGGACACCATTTATCAGTGCGACACCGGCCTGTGCATAAAGGATTGCTTCACATCGTAACAAATATTTATTATAGCACTTGACTATGCCCCTGATATAATCTGCCCAGCTTACATATGCCCCACATTATAAACTGAAACACCAGTAAAACTCCAAACAAAACTACTACCAAGCAAAATCCACACTCCAAAAGCTAAATAGCACTCCTTCCCTTTTGAGCCCTAGAGCGTGCCTAAATAGCAGATTACTTCCACATATATGGCATCATCATATCTGGGAGAACCTTTTTAACAATTTATGGGGTGTGTGTCTCCAGTGGCACAAGCTGGGCATGACATATTTCCCACTGAAATGTCACATCTAGGGAAAAATTTTAAATTTACTTTGCACCATCTGCAGCGCAATCATTTATGGAAAAGACCTGTGGGGTGAAAATGCTCACTACACACCTTAATAAATGCCTTGAAGGGTGTAGTTTCCAAAATGGGGTCACTTCTCAGCGGTTTCTTTTATTATTTCACATCAGAGCCTCTGCAATTGTGAACCAATATTGTGTAAGTTGCCAAATTAGGCCTCAATTTCGCATTGGTACTCTCTCAATCCTGAGCCCTGTCGATAGTCCAGGCAAAAGATTAGGGCCACATGTAGGGTGTTTCTAAAACCGGGAAACACAGCATAATAATTAGAGAGCTGTCTTGTTATGGTGGCACAAGCTGGGCACCACATATTGGCATATCTATGGAAAAAATAAAATTTTCACACTGCAACATCGAGTGCACACTAATTTCTGCTAAACACCTGCGGGGGTTAAAATGCTTGCTACACCCCTATGTGAATACCTTGAGGGGTGTAGTTTCTAAAATGGGGTCACTTGTGGGGGTTTTCACTGTTTTGGTCCCACAGGGGATTTGCAAATGCGACATAGTGCCCAGAAACCAATCCAGCAAAATCTGTACTCCGAAAGCCAAATGGCGCTCCTTCCCTTCTGAGCCCTGCCGTGTGCCCAAGCAGCAGTTTTTACCACATATCAGGTATTGCCGTACTCAGGAGAAATTGCTTTATAAATGTTGGGGTTCTTTTTTCCTTTATTTATTGAGAAAATGAAAAAATGTGAGCTAAATCTACGTCTTATTGAAGAAAAAGGATTTTTTTTATTTTCACTGCCCAATCCTAATAAAATCTATGAAACATCTGTGGGGTCAAAATGCTCACCTCACCCCTAGGTGAAAACATTGAGGGGTGTAGTTTCCAAAATGGGGTCACTTGTGTGAGGTTTCCACTGTTTTAGTCCCACAGGAGCTTTGCAAATGCAACATAGCAACCAGAAACCAATCCAGCAAAATCTGTACACCAAAAGCCAAATGGCACTCCTTCCCTTCTGAGCCCTACTGTGTGCCCAAACAGCAGTTTATGACCACATATCGGGTATTGCCGTACTTAGGAGAAATTGCTTTACAAATGTTGTGGTTCTTTTTTACTTTTATTTATTGAGAAAATGAAAAATTTTGAGCTAAAGCTGCGTCTTATTGAAGAAAAAGGATTGTTTTTATTTTCACTGCCCAATTCTAATAAAATCTATAAAACCCCTGTGAAATCAAAATGCTCACTACACCCGTAGATGAATTCCACAGGGTGTGTAGTTTACAAAATGGGGTCAGTTGTGGGAGGTTTCCACTGTTTTGTCCCTTCGGGGGCTTTGCAAATGTGACATGACCTCCGCAAACCATTCCTGCTAAATTTGAGCTCCAAAAGCCAAAAAGCGCTCTTTCCCTTCTAAGCCATGGCATGTGTCCAAATAGCCATTTAGGACTACATGTGGGGTGTTATTTTATTCGGGAGAAATTGCTTTACAAATGTGGTGGTGCTTTTTGTCCTTTAGTCCTTGTGGAAATGAGAAAAAATTAGCTAAACCTACGTTTTCTTTGAAAGAATGTAGATTTTAATTTTCATGGACTATTTCCAATGATTTCTGCAATAAACCTGTGGGGTCAAAATGCTCACTATACCCCTAGATAATTTCCTTGAGGGGTCTAGTTTCCCAAATGGGGTCACTTTTGGGGTATTTCCACTGTTTTGGCACCGCAAGAGACGTTCAAACCTGACATGGTGCCTAAAATATTTTCTAATAAAAATGAGGCCCCAAGATTCATTAGGTAATCCTTTGCTTCTGAGGCCAGTGCTTCAGTCCATTAGCACACTAGGGCCACATGTGGGATATTTCTAAAAACTTCAGACTCTGGGCAATAAATATTGAGTTGCATTTCTCTGGTAAAACCTTCTGTGTTACAAAAAAAATGGATTAAAATTGAATTTCTGCAAAAAAAAAAAGAAGGAAATTTGTACATTTCACCTCTACATTGCATTAATTCCTGTGAAACATCTAAAGGATTAAGAAACTTCCTAAATGCTGTTTTAAATACTTTCAGGGGTGAAGTTTTTAAAATGGGTGACTTATTCGGGGTTTCTATTATATAAAGCCCTCAAAGCCACTTCACAACTGAACTGCCCCCTGTAAAAATAGCCTTCTGAAATTTTCTTGAAAATGTGACAAATTGCAGCTAAAGTTCTAAGCGTTGTAACATCCTAGAAAAATAAACCTATATTAAAAAAACGATGCCGATCTAAAAGTAGACATATGGGGATGTTAATTAGCAACAATTTTGTGTGGTATAACTGCCTGTCTTACAAGCAAATACATTTAAATTTAGAAAAATGCAAATTTTTGCAATTGTTCACCAAATTTTGGTGTTTTTCACAATTAAATACTGAAATGTATAGAGCAAATTTTGCCAGTAACATAAAGTCCAATGTGTCATGAAAAAACAATCTCATAATCGCTTGGATAGGTGAAAGCATTCCGAAGTTATTACCACATAAAGTGAAACATTTCAGATTTGAGAAATGTGGCTCTGTCCGGAAGGTCAAAAGTGGCCAAAGCGGGAAGTAACTTCTTCATAAAGGTAAGCTCATGGACAACACCTACCAGAAGAATTTGACATAATCAAATCTCACACCTAATTGGCAAATCTCACAGGCACCCTAAACCCCTGAAGCCATGCCCCCTAAACCAAACCACATTTTTACATGTTTAATCCCTTCACGACTGCCATACCTCTATAAACGTTCCAACTGCTGATGTCCCGTGCAGTTGCCACGTGTATAAACGTTGACAGCCTTGAACGGGGTTTAATGAGTGCAGTGCTGCTTCAGTGTCAGCAGCAATGCACTCTCATGTCTGCCGATGTTTTAAGAGCCCCGGACTACACCCCCCCACTGTAGATAGCGCCACACACAACCCCCTGTAGATAGCGCAAACTCCCATGTAGATAGCGCTGCCTAAGCTCCCTCTAGGAGCGAAATCCCCGGCCAGCTCTCTGGCCGGGGATTACCCCTCTACTGGGAGCCTCTGACGTCTCTCCATCCCCGCTGTAAAATAGTGCCCCCCTGTAGATAGCAACCCCCCCTGTAGATAGCAACCCCCGCTGTAGATAGTGCTACCTAAACTTCCACTAGGAGCGGAATCTCCGGTGTCAAATCACTCTGTTCCGGGGAATATATATGGACCGAGACATCAGGGGCTCCTTCTAGGAGCAGAATCCCCAGCCAGATGGATTCCGTTCCTATAGGGAGCTACAGTGGTGCTATTTACAGGAAGGGGGTGGCAATTACTGAGGGGATGTTGCTATCTACAGGGGGTGGTATCTTCTACAGAAGGGTGGCGCTATTTACAGGGGGGATGGTGCAATCTGCAGGGGGAGGTGCTATCTGCAGGAGGGTGGCGCTATTTGCAGGGGGGTGGTCCTGTCTACAAGAGGTGGCACTATCTGCAGGGTTTGGCACGATCTACAAGGGGTGTGGTCCTGTCTACAGGGGGTCCTATGTGGCACTATTTACATGGGCGCTGTGGTATTATATGTGCACTACCTACAGGGGACACTGTGGCGCTATCTACATGGGCACTCTGTGCGGCACTATGTGGGCACTATCTACAGTGGGAACTGTGGCACTGTGGCACTATTTACAGTGGGCACTATCTACAGTGGGCAATGTGGCACTATCTACAGTGGTATTGTGTCACTCTCTACATGGGCACTGTGGTGTTTTCAGGTGGCTGGGACAAAAAAAACCCTAACAAATAAAATTCATTCATATTTTTAATGTCCATGAAAAATAGATGGCAAATGTCGGTGAAAAACCGATTCACATTTTGAGACACTCATGCAAAACAGCCATGAAAAACTGACAGTTGATCTGTTGTTAACTTCCTTTTTTTTCTCGTCGTGTGTATATAGTCTTATCCGCAGCGATCCAGGGCGACAGTATATATATATATATATATATATATATATATATATATATATATATAGACACACACACATACATAAAATATAGAAATATATATATATAAAAATTACAAAAAAGTGTTTTTTTTTCAAATTTTTTGTGATTTGTCTGCTCATAATAAAAATTAAAAACGTGGTATTAACTAAACTAATCTAGAAAATGAAAGCCTCATAAGTCTTGTAAAAAGCAAAGCAAAAATAGTTGTGATATTCAAAGCGGTTGCAAAGATATTATCTTTAAAGAAGTGCATGTCAGAAATGGAAAATTTGACCTGGACACAGGGGTATCAATGACCCTTGGTCATGAAAGGGTTAAACAAGGCCAGCATGTGTTGGTAAAGAAGTAAGGCCTCATGCACACGGCCATGCCAGTAATCATGGCCCGCAAAAGCGGGCACGGCAGGCCGTCGACGGCAGAGGGCCGCATTTTCTAGCCGTGCTCCCATACAAATTATGGGAGCACGGCCCCTAAAAATCAAAAAGTAGGACATGCTCCATAATTCCCAGCACGGTTCTACGGCGCAGACACCTATCCGTAGCGACACGGAAAGGTGTCCGCGGCCAATAGAATGGGGCGGGTCCGTAATTGCGGACCGTATTACGGAGATTTTTTACAGTCGTGTTTATGGGGCCTAACAGTCCACTATGGATAGATAGAATTGTTTTTATAATAATGAAATTGGCTGCAAAGACATAAGAAGGTAATGAACAATGTTCAGGCGGTACCCCACTCATTAAACTTTTGCACTGGGCCCCTTATTTTTTTTCTTTTTTAAACGGCCCGAATAGAGAAACTACACTTAAAACTTTAAATGACAGCAGATTTCTATTTAGTAGTGCTAACAAAAGGGGCGGAGCTATGACAACTTTCAAAGCTTATTTTATTAAATGAAAAACAACCTTTGAGCTTGATGAATCTCATGACCACCTCTTTACAATATAAAAGACAAGCCAAAAAAAACGTAATGATCAGATAGCTAAGGATTTTTTTGGAGGGAGTTACCACTTGAATTCCCTTTTCCCATAAGTTTCAAAATAATATGTTACCTTGAAATGAGCAAATTCATATGTTTTTATATCTCTAAAGATATCATTCTCTAAATGTTATTTGACTATCTCACAAAATATATCTGAACAAACATCGGCACAGGGGGTAAAGTGTACACAGATGGCAGGAAGACAAATATATGCACATGCTATCTAGTAAAACATGGGGTGGTGATGTTGTGACATCTATTTAATACTGTACATCCTTTCTTCCTTTCAAATAACTGCAGCGATAGGCATGTTAGAAATGAAAACAGAATTAAAGTCCTGCAGAGTCTTGACAAGATCACATTGTTTCACATATTCATGTATAAATGGTAATATGCCTGTCTAGAAAGTACGATGAAAAATACAATAAAATATAGGCAAAAATATAAATCCATAAACCAATGGAGTGATATCAAACATAAACGATATAAATATATAATAAAAACATACCACTCAGATAAATAGTCTAAGCTTTTCTGTGCCTAAGTCATGAACTGCCCCTGCTGCCCATTGCTGCTTTCTATTAACTCTGCACAGTAGGTAAAACAACCCCTGCTGCTACCTGTGAAGATCATAGCTGCCGGGAGTTAATGGGGGTCACATTTTTTATGGTTATGCGTGGAAAATATAAAATGCACAAACACAAAGCTGTTTCTGTTAATAGTTCCAGTATATCTAATGTATCAAATTAAAATTAAATTAAATCGTCAGAGAAAACTGCAGTCAGCAAGAAATTGGGGCGAATACAAAAAATTTGCAACCGTATTGACAATTTCAGTTATAATTGTACTTTTGTGACAAGCATTACTTGCCACTTTCATTTAACTTATGATATATATCTAGATATTGGGACTGTTTTGTGCAAGAGATTTCAGATCTATGGCAATGGTTCAAAAAATAGATACTGTACATATATTTGGTTTTTGTAACACTTGTACTTAAAAGCCTTAAAAATTGTCTGAAAATTATACAATAAAACAAGTTACTCACATTTCTGTGTTGCAAATCTCAGATAGTTTGATACCAGTGTAATGGATCTGGTGGGCAGAGGAGAAGGCTTGAAGCGGTCATCTACTGTACATTTAAGCACTAAGGTCTAAGGGCACGTTCAGACGTGGTGGAATTGCTGTTGAATTCCGCTGCGGACAGTCCGCAGTGGAATTCTGCAGTAGCCGTTTTTTACATTTGTTTCTATAAATTTTTAGGAAAGTTAGTTCAGACGTTGCAGAAAGTAACTGTGCGGAAATTAGGCTGCGGTGCAGAATTTTCCCTCCGCAGCATGCTCATGACGTTGCGGAGAAGAAGCGGAATTTCACTGCGGATTTCAGCCTTTGCAATGCAAAAACTGAAATCTGTGGCAAGTCCGCTGTGATATCTGCAACGTCTGAATTACCTGTCAAATATGCAAATGTTGGTGCAGATTCGTTGTGTAATTGCCCCAAATCTGCAGCAACATTTACTGCAGAAAAATTCCGCCATGTCTGAATGTGCCCTAACAAACAAATTTGAGCTCCAAAGCATCTCTAGGGGACGAATCAATAAATCGTCTTCCTTCATTCGTAAGTCATCGTTCTGATCTATAAATTTCATACGCTTGGCCCTGATCTTTATGCATACAAATATCCACATCTGCAACTGAGCTGTATGTAGAATACGATAGATTCTTGCTTATTCATATATACAGACTATAAGCACAGTAATAAAATAGAAGTGTGAGAATATACATTCAGCTGAGCTGCTAGAATTGGGAGAGCTGTCAGCTGTCAATCACCTTTAACACTACACAGCTCTTCTATGGACTGAGCAATAACAAATAGCCAGGAAAATTCAGTCTAACCAGTTTATTATTTCCTCAAGGAGGTATCGCCAAGGATTTCTAATCTTTCTGTTCCTTTACATATTACACATTACGTTGTAGGCCACATACGGTAAGTACGGATGTAGCCATCTTTAACTTGATTCTGATAACTTGCTGCTGCATGATATTACACAACAAAAGCCATTGAAAAGTCATTGAAAAAGTCAAGATAAGAGATCTAGTCATTGCTTATTTAATGCGTTAAAGGTCAAGATAAAGATGGCTACATCTGTACATTCCCGTGAAATGGGATTTCAAGCATATTCTGGTTTATTCATTTTTTTACTCACTAGGTGCTTCTGATGTTAGTGTTTTAGGGCATGCCCCCACGTGGTGGATTTCCTCCGCAACTGTCCGCATCAATGCCGCACAGAATCTGCGTTGCAGATTCTGCGGCGGATCTGACCAAAATGTGCAGTAAATTTTTGCGGACTAGCTGCTGCGGACTGCGGTCAAAGTGCTTCCCTTCTCTCTATCAGTGCAGGATAGAGAGAAGGGACAGCACTTTCCCTAGTGAAAATAAACGAATTTCATACTTACCGGCCGTTGTCTTGGTGACGCGTCCCTCTTTCGGCATCCAGCCCGACCTCCCTGGATGACGTGGCAGTCCATGTGACCGCTGCAGCCTGTGATTGGCTGCAGCCGTCACTTAGACTGAAACGTCATCCTGGGAAGCCGGACTGGAGACTGAAGCAGGGAGTTCTCGGTAAGTATGAACTTCTATTTTTTTACAGGTTGCTGTATATTGGGATCGGTAGTCACTGTCCAGGGTGCAGAAACAGTTACTGCCGATCGCTTAACTCTTTCAGCACCCTGGACAGTGACTATTTACTGACGTCTCCTAGCAACGCTTCCGTAATTCCGGGAGCCCCATTGACTTCCTCAGTCTGGCTGTAGACCTAGAAATACATAGGTCCAGCCAGAATGAAGAAATGTCATGTTAAAAAAACAATACGCTCCGCACCACACATAACATGTGCATGACAGCTGCGGACTTCATTGCGGAACTTAGAATCTCCATTGAAGTCAATGGAGAAATTCCGCCATGAGTCCGCCACTGCTCCGCAACAGACAGAGCATGCTGTGGACACCAAATTCCGCTCCGCAGCCTATGCTCCGCAGCGGAATTTTACTCAACGTCTAAACGAACACTTCTAAATTAAAGTGGAAGTCAATGGAGAAACGACTCCGCTGCGGATTAACGCTGCGGAGTGTCCGCAGCGGAATTCAAGTGAAATTCCGCCACGTGTGAACCCAGCCTTAGTGTTCTCTTAATGCATTCAGCAAGACTTTATTCAGTATATTTGATGCCTAGGAGAGGCACATTCTCTGCTTTTTTCAGTCATAGATATCCCACACTTTTTATTCATTTACAATGTTATGATATCTTGTCTGAAATTAGCATGTATTCTGCATACATTATCAGTACCACATGAAATTTCCCTGGCACGTATCAGTTTAATATTAAAACTTCTGATATTTTATTTTTCAGGGTGTATTCACACGATGCAATTTGCCATAGTTTTGTAGTTAGACTTTTCGGTGCAGTTTCCGGTTGAGTGGCAAAAAAAGTGCCAAAACTGCACCGTGTGTATATACCCTTAACCCCTTCGCACAAAACTATGTATAGCACGTCGTGGTGCGGGGGGTGATGTATGGAGTGGGCTCGTGCACTGATCGCACTCCATACGCTGCGGGTGTCAGCTGTACATTACGACAGAGACCTGGGTTTACAGCGTGTTCCAAATTATTATGCACATTGGATTTAAGTGTCATAAACATTTAATTATTCGTTTTTCAATTAAACTCATGGATGGTATTGTGTCTTAGGCCTCATTTACACGAGCGTAATATACGCGCGTGCGACGCGCGTGCTTTTCACGCGTGTCGTACGCACCTATATTAGGCTATGGGGCAGTGCAGATAGTGCGTAAAACTCATGACGTGTCCTTTCTTTGTGCGCTGTTCGCGCATCACGCACCCATTGAAGTCAATGGGTGCGTGAAAACCACGCAGGTCGCACGGAAGCACTTCCGTGCGAAATGTGTGGTTTGCGCAACAGCTGTCAAACTCTGAATGTAAACAGAAAAGCACCACGTGTTTTTCTGTTTACATACATCCAAACGGAGTGTCATAATGATGGCGGCTGCGAGAAAATCTTGCAGCCGCGCATCATACACTGATGACACACGCAGCTGTTAAGTGCCTTTTGCGCATGCAAAACGCCGCATTTTTTGCGTGCGCAAAACGCACACGCTCGTGTAAATCAGGCCTTAGGGCTCTTTGGATCATTGTAATCAATCTCAGACACCTGTGATGATTAGTTTGCCAGGTGTGCCCAATCAAAGGAAAACTATTTAAGAAGGACATTCCACATTATTAAGCAGGCCACAGGTTTCAAGCAATATAGGAAAGAAAAAGGATCTCTCTGCTGCCGAAAAGCGTGAAATAGTGCAATACCTTGGACAAGGTATGAAAACATTGGATATTTCAAGAAAACTTAGGCGTGATCATCGTACTGTGAAAAGATTTGTGGCTGATTCAGAGCACAGACGGGTTTGTTCAGATAAAGGCATAATGAGGAAGGTTTCTGCCAGACAAATTAATAGGATTAAGAGAGCAGCTGCTAAAATGCCATTGCAAAGCAGCAAACTAGTATTTGAAGCTGCTGGTGCCTCTGGAGTCCCGCGAACCCCAAGGTGTAGGATCCTCCAGAGGTTTGCAAGTGTGCATAAAGATATTATTCGGCCACCCCTAAACAATGCTCACAAGCAGAAACAGTTGCAGTGGGCTCAGAAATACATGAAGACTAATTTTCAAACTGTGTTGTTTACTGATGAGTGCCGTGCAACCCTGAATGGTCCAGATGGATGGAGTAGTGGATGGTTGGTGAATGGCCACCATGTCGGTGTCATGTTTTGGGCTGGAATCATGGGGAGAGAGCTGGTAGGCCCCTTTAGGGTCCCTGACGGTGTAAAAATGACCTCTGAAAAGTACGTAGAGTTTATGACTGACCACTTTCTTCCGTGGTACAAAAAGAAGAACCGTGCCTTCCGTAGCAAAATTATCTTCATGCATGACAATGCACCATCTCATGCTGCTGCAAAGAATACCTCTGTGTCATTGGCTGCTATGGGCATAAAAGGAGAGAAACTCATGGTGTGGCCCCCATGTTCCCCTGACCTCAACCCTATTGAGAACCTCTGGAGCATCCTCAAGCAAAATATCTATGAGGGTGGGAGGCAGTTCACATCAAAACAGAAGCTCTAGGAGGCTATTCTGACATCCTGCAAAGATATTCAAGCAGAAACTGTCCAAATACTCACAAATTCAATGGATGCAAGAAATGTGAAGGTGATATCAAAGAAGGGGTCCTATGTTAACATGTAACTTGGCCTGTTAAGTTTTTTTTGGATTGAAAGAGCTTTTGATTTCTGTAAATATGACCTCCTGATGCTGCAAATTCAACAAATGACCATTTTAGTTCTCTTTACAACCTTTAAAATGTTTTGATCTCTGTTGTGCATAATAATATGAAACAGTGCATTTTGAGTTTTTTACTTCTAAAAAAAAATCTGTTATCATTGGGAGATTTGTTCAATAAAATTTGCATTATACTCCAACGGTTGATGGCTTGAAGATTATACTGACTGTCATTTGCATCGACTATTTAGGAAAATCAGCGAAAAATAACTTTTGCATAATAATTTGGAATGCGGTGTAACGGGCTGTTCCTGCCCATTTATCCCCTCAAATGCTGTGATCAATCTCAACCGCAGCATCTGAGGCGTTAAAAAGAGGGGGGGTGGCCCTCTCCGACAGCTCATTGGCGCCCCCACAAAACAATTTTGCGGTGCCGATGGTTGTCATGGCAACCCAGGGGCCTAATGAAGGCCCCCAGGTCTGCCTTCACTCTGCCTCTGTTAAGCTAATACACTACAATACATTAGTTCTGCAGTCTATTGTACCAGCGATCTAATGAAACTCATTGGAAACTGTGTACGTGAGTACAGACAAGATAAAAGCAGTGAAAACCGCTTCTGTCTTCTCTCCAGTGTTCCTGGCAGTCTCTAACTGCTGGGCACCCGACATTCAGCTGCCCAATTGCTCGGCCAGCAAGCTTAAACTCGCGCTGTATATATACAGTGGGTGGTCCTTACACGTTAAAAAAAACCTGTTATCTTGAATTTGTGATCACCCGAGGCCTAATATTTAGTTTACCATTTTTCTTTAATAATTTCCACAGCAGTGTTTTCTGTGTCTGTTGTACATATACTATGAGTGCTGCCGTTTTTAAAACACAATGCTGGGAAAACTTAGTATGAGCAATACATTGCCTGTCCAGCTTCTTCAGTTTACTCACAGTTACTAGAAAGATTTAATTGCCTGTAAATAAAAGCAATTCTGTTTTGTAATATATGAGAGGAGTTTAAAACTAGCAACCATTTTCCTCATCTGCTTTATGATCAGTAAAAATATGAATGAAAAATAACTTTTAGGGAAACACATAGGAAATCTCTACATGTAAGTGTCACTTCTTATTGGCTGAACTATGTGATGTGATTCAGTTTTGCACAGAACAGAATCTCAGTCAATGTGACATACACCCAAAATGTATAAACCAATTAGCAACTAAAACAAATCCTGAAAATGCTTTAAAGTCTGAAAACGAGTTCTAGACATACCATACGCAGGAGTTCATGTATAGGGGCAAAGTAAAGGGCAGAGATCTTCCATAAAGACAGCATGATACAATTTTACCTACAGCCAAAGATTTGTAGCCTCTTCTAGTCCTACACCTCAATGACAACCAGGCTAGGATCAAAGCGATCGCATGTTAGGTCTCTTCATCAGTCCCATTATGATACTACCACATATATTCTATAGAATACCAGAGTACTGGTACATTTCAAACATTATTATATCAGTACTAACAAAATGTTCACATTTACATATAGTAATAATAACTATATTGCTGTGTATATAACTACAAGTGAAAACTCTATATTAAAAAGTACCAGGACATGTTATTTGACCATTATCAAATAATAGTTTTAAAGTGTGACAATAGTCATATATTATACAATACTGAGAAACCAATTGATGATAGAAATACTGAACCACACGGGGCAATATTCTGTGGCATCAAAGAATGTCACCATGTTCTGTACATTGATATCCTATCAATCATTGACTCATACATCTGGATCAGGTTAATCCTTGCCCATACCATCTGTGATGTCAAACCATCAGAAAGTGTCAAGATACGACTAGAGTTTCTTGATATTTGTCACAATGAAAGCCCTCAGAAAATCACACAGTTCTTACAGCCAGGCTGATAGCAGTCTATATCTATATCTGCCTCCCTGATTTATTTTGTAAGCTGGTTGAGGGCTCAATGTCAGAGGCTGTCATTCCAGGTAGAACAGGGAGCAGCCAATCAGATAGTCACCCCTAAATAGAAATTCCGACCAAAATGTTTGCCATGTGTTCTAGAAGGGAACTCCATGTGTCCTTCCCTTACCTGTTCTTTTTCTTGCTACTTCTATAACTAGATATCTCACTGGATCAAGCTGTGGTGACACTTTTACTACTTGAGTCAATTGTGGTAAATCTGTGTCACTCATATAGGCACCCGAACTTCCTGTATGTGTAACTTACTTATCGAGGCCAGACTGCAGGCGCTGTAAGAGTAGCAGCGGTGGGGACACCGGACGGCACATGCGCAGAACACACGGCTGCCCAACAAATGTAAGCGCACGACCTCACAATATAAATTGTCAGGGTTGTGGCTGGGGTGTCAGTTATTCGCTTTCCTAACCTGGTTCTGTGCTGTATCTATTCTAAGTGTGAGATTGTTTTCTGACCCGGCTTGTCTCAGGCTACGTCTCTTAAATTCCCATTCTGCTATTACACTCTGCAGACCCGAACCATCTGACCATTCACTTGCGCTCCATTTTGGTAATTATAGTTCTCCTCCTGGTTTTTTACACTTGTCTTGCTCCTGGTCACGCTTCTGCTTCTTTCACTGATTTGACGTTTTCCTGATTGACTTCTGGTGTCTGACTTTGAATACGACTACTCTACTTCTTCACTTGTGCCGCTATTGCTATTTAGGGACTATTCTCAAGGTCATGGGTGAAGACCAGGGAGTCCTTTAGACTCCGTACCCCAATATAACCTGCTTAAAACCAATTGTCTCAAGTAAATCACATCTGAATTGAGCAATCATAACAGTAAGATGAAATTGCATGGACTGCTCCACACAGGGTTTTCCTATCACAATGAATAATATCGTAGCTCAGCCTTCCTGTCTCTATACTTACACATTTTGAGCTTATATAGGAGATTATTGAGAGAATGATAATCACACTGTCCAAACAATGCTGCTTAGACAATTAGGTGGGGAAGTAGTTATGGAAAGTTGTGTTTCCGCTGTAGGTCTTCTATAATGTTTCAATAATATCACTTTTGAAAATATTGTAAACTTCAACTTTCAATAGTATATTCTTATCTTGGCATGATCGGCCGAATACGGCCGATCATGTGCCAACTTGCGCCAGCTCTAGGGAGTTAGTTTATTTTTCAAACCGACTCTCTTATCGGCCAGTTTAGTCTGCACCGATGCTGGTGTAAACAAAAAATCCCACAGGCGATTGATTTGCAGCATTGCGTGCGATCTTTGTATCATGTGCATGGCTGGCTTAAGATTGAGCCTTGTGCACAACTTGAAAATATAACATACAATTTAATTGGTAAGAGGACAGGCTACATGCATAAAAAAAATCGTGAATTTACTCCCTACCAATAATACTAAAACTATCTTTACTGATTATCCAATACAATTCATATACTATACAGTATGTATAATAACAAAAAACAATCTACTAGCATTACAGATTATATAGGAAGACACTACGCAAAGGAACTTTTTCCATTAAAGCATATTGGTGGATAAAATATACCTTAGATAACAGAAGCTAATCATCATTGTAGGGCCAAGAAGGACATCCAGCTAGAATGCATGTGCAATGGGCTCCTAACAGTCATATAGGAACAAGACCAAGTACAAATTACATTACTGGAAAGCTACAGCCAGACGTTTCTACTGAAGCTATCCCTGCAATTGCTGGCCATATAATACATGGACGACTTGAGTCTGCCAGAGCGGGAGCTGCTCTTACACATAGGCTCTCTGTTGTGGCTCATAAAGGGGGGTCATTAGCAAGGGTAGGACATGTGGAAAAGGGTTGTCTCATGAAGGCAACCCTTTCAACCAATTGGAGAAGATGAAGAAAACATCTAGGTCAACTGAAAGTACTGTAGTACTCCCATTTATCATGCAATGTGCTGAATTGTGAATAAAATACTGAAAAATGGTAAGGGTCATGGGTTCGATCTAAAAGAAACCTTTATAAAAAAAAAATTGGCGTCCGAGGAAATGAAATGGTAAAGCCCCAATCAACCAATGCAACTTGTAATCATGTAAACAGATCAGGCCACAGTGATGAAAGTTATCACCAGTCTTTAAATGCTTTATAACTGCGGCAAAACCACGGCAATAAACTTCCGAAATTCAATGGGTGGTGAGGGCATTTTTTTCGCGGAAAAAGACATTTGCGGGAAAAAGAAGTGACATGCCCTATCTTGAGGCGTTTTCCACCTTAAAAACCTTATTGAAATCAATGGGAGGCAAAAAA
Source organism: Rhinoderma darwinii (assembly GCF_050947455.1). Classification (NCBI taxonomy): domain Eukaryota; kingdom Metazoa; phylum Chordata; class Amphibia; order Anura; family Rhinodermatidae; genus Rhinoderma; species Rhinoderma darwinii. Next base: position 159,439,285 of record NC_134687.1, on the reverse strand, counting down.
AAAACTCTGCAAACGGGCGCGGCTGTTTTTGACGCATTTTATGGCAGAAAACACGTGCGTTTTTTCCTTTGCCTGTTGAAGAAAGAGGTAAATAAAGTGTGGCAAAAAACGTGGCAAAATTCGAGCCCAAAAACGCCTGTAGTGCAAAATCACTTAAAAAAAAACAAAAATGGAGCTCAGTGTAAACAGGGCCTTAACTTGTTTATGGACAGTTCAATTTACGAGTGGTTGAGTAGCAGCAACATACAACTCTCTTCAATTGTATTTCCATTTATTTAATAAATTGGATGATTTGCTTCTAACAAGACACAATGCGCCCTTCATGTGTAAATGTGAAAACACGGTTCTTAATTTGAAATAAACTTTCTTTTATAATGTCCAAGAGATTACTGACAGTGTTTATTGTACTCTCAAACATCAACAAGACACTTCTGAAAAACATACACTCCAAGAAGAGATGAAAGACCTTATAACTAATAACTGTATCGTGATATAAACATCATTACTATCTGTAGACTAAATATAAAACTGGCAAAATTATTATGGACGGATGCTCATATTATATACAAGTGCAGTCCGAATTTTTGGAGGTCAAGCAGTGAGCATCTCGTGCTGGGCAGAGACCAAGAAGGAGCTAAAAGGTCGTGACACTGTATATCACTTTCATGAAATCACATATGGAATATTCCAAGACTTCTGGTTTTTATGTTACTTTAACACAGCTTTTATATCGATTGGCAAGTGTGTAATTGCAATAGAAAAATAGCTGGAAACGATCTCCCTGTTTTCCAAGGGTGGTCCTCACTCAACACTTCTTTTTCTACTTACTGCAGTGCTATCCAGATCTACATTGGGTTCCCTACTGTGTGCACTATTTGGCAGCTGCTAGACCTTAATCAAACAGTGGAATTCCTTTTCAGCAGTACTTAGTTAATGCAAATTTATTTAGACCTAGGCTAGCATAAGGGTTGCGTTCACACACATTAATTGTAACATAGTAAGCTAAGCTTTAGTCGCATGCATTTGAGATATGGTACAAAAAAAAAATAGAAAGTATTTTTCCATTCAAAATAATAATAAACTTCAGTATTCATGCTGAATGTACATTGCCTACAGGCTTACTAAATACATACACACTATACAAAAATTGCACTTTTTGGATGAATACCCGCCAATATTAGTGTCTATGTGGTACTGAAAAAAATCTAAACAAGCATTTTATAGGCATTCAAAAGAAAAAGATTGAGAAAAATGTTTCCTATGAGCCTAAACCTAGAAAATACATTTTCGATATACTTATGTTACCGTTAGCCCACAGTTCCAACAACGTGATGGAAATGTGTCATAAGGTAAAATGTGCACAGAAAGCAGCAGTGTGGTGACAGGAGCAAAAACAGTAAGCTGTAACAGTGACTCAATTATTTTACAGGTTTTGATCTATAGAAAACTTTTTTTCCCCTGGAAAATATTATATAAAAATAAATTTTTATATTACAACTTCTCCACAGAACATAATACATCCACATGCAAATTTTTTTCACACTTTTTGCAAAGCAGTGTAAAAAAATATCTTTGGCTGCTGCTTGACAACACAAGACCCAGCAAGTCCCTCACATCAAGTAGAAAAGCTGCTGGTGCCGCCAGCATTTCCAGTCTTGGCTGCCAATCAAAGGCAGAGGAGGAAGTTATACTCACCTACTAGCTCTAGACATACATGGGGGTTTTTACATGGGTGGTTCCTTCACCCAGGCTGTATGTTGAGGTCCCAAGCATTAGCTACAGTGAAGGAGCCTCTTATGTGGTGACCACATGAATCTCTAGAATGGCGGAACCAGGCAAATGATAACTGTGGGGGTAGGGGGAATATTTTCTCTACATGGCAACCAATGTCATGATAGCTATACAAATCTGGAAACATTGGGAAATGTATTAATATTTCTACACCAGTTTTCTGATGTAGAAAAGTTGCAAATGGCTTAAAGCCGGATTAACACGTAGCATAAATACTGCAGATGTTCCACAACGGATTCCATTGTGGAAAATCCACAGCGTATTAAAGTAGCATCAAAGTGGCTGAGATTTAAACAAATCTCATCCACATGCTGCGAAAAAAAAGTTGAAAAAAATAAATTTACCTGTTGTACGGATTTTCGATCCACAGCATGTCAATTTATGCTGCGGAATCACTGGTTTTCTATCCCTATTGAATTCAATGGGGATGTAAAACCCACAACATATAGCAGATGTTGCGGGAAAAGCTGCGATTCCGCCGCATAAATTGCAACTAAAAAAAATAAAAATCTCATACTTACCCAGATCTATCTGCTCCTGCGTCCAACCCGGCCAAATGGGATGACATTCCATCTTATGTGACTGCTGCAGCCAATCACAGGCTGCAGCGGCAGGGTTGCCAATCTCTACTTCAGTAATTTCTGGACAACTGAGCTAAAAATCACAGACAAACCAAAATTTTTATGGACACATTACAAAATCAAGAGTAGGGATTGTCACTCGCAATTGCGGGCCATGCTCTAACTATAAAGTATAGGAGCCAGGTCCGCAAATTAAAAAAATAGTACATGGCACTCAGTCTATTAGTCTCCCACCGGCCAGAGCCAGAGAGAGACAATCAGTCAAGGTATCGGATGGTAGAGTCTGCTGCAGTCAGGGACTGTCACGTGCACACTACACTGCTGGCTGCTGCCTGTGCTGGGACTAGAGTGGGACTCAACAATCACAGTCACGCTTGTAGCTTTCACTCTTAGTGCGGGAAAGCTGTGATTGGTGAGTCTGACTCACTCACTCCACCCCCTACCAGGTCCCCCACTGGTCTCGGTCTATCGTGACGTGAGGTCAGGTGACAGGTCCCCACCCAACCTCAGTCAGACAGAGAGCCTTCCCCCTTCTTCTTTGCATTGCGCAAGTAAATTATGGCACATGGGCAGTCCAAAGTTTCAGCGGGCATTTGGGGAAGTTAAAAAAATCCCAGAAGGACAGTTGGCAGCCCTGTACAGTAGTCACATGGGATGAAATGCCATCCCAGGACACTGGCCTGCAGAACGACAAAGGGAATTGTTGCCATGGCTATGGGTAAGTATGACCGGAATTCCCTGCGTCATCCAGGGTGGATACTCTATGTTCCACCCTGGGTAAATATGCCCTAAAATGCTCTCAATAGTTTTTTAAAGTGGGCGGGCTTAGTGGAAGGGGCAATACATGGCCTGACGCATTTACTACAATTTACTCCAGATATAGGCGGAAATTATAGTGGAAATCTACGACAGCTCCTGGCTGGCGTACATTTCACTTAGTGGAGAAGGCATAGCCGAAGATGACACAAATTTATTGTGTGCGCCTCTAAATAAATTTGTCGCATCTTACTCCAGCTTATTTCCAACAAGACTGGCATCTGAAATGCCAGTCTTAATAAATTCCACTCATTCTATATACTGCAGATGAGATAAATCAGGGTCGCTCTCTCTTTTTCTCTCTCTCTTCTTTTGCTGTTCCTTACTTTCCCCACATCATGCTTCAAACCGCATATCTATAAAGGATGTTCACTAAAGTAAAATCCATTTTTCAGTCTAAACAAGTCCAGCTAATATATTTGAGGTATATTTCTCATTAGTTATTATGAGTAAGTAGAAAAAAAACCTGTAAAATTTGGATTAATTAAAATAGCTAATATACTTTATGGTGTTGAAAAATGACCAAACTGTTTTAGAATGTGTTTTTCATCATGTAAACAGATGGGAAAATGTTCAAAAAGAAGATAATTAGATTTAGCCTCTATTCCCCAGGATAAAGACTACAAATATGCTTGTTTGAAACAAGCCAAGGCTTTGTGTTTAAGGTAATAGAAAAGGAAATAACTTATCTCAGGGTCCTATCAGAAACTCCGTTCCCATTCTAGCCAGGAACCTTGAGACCTCCTGAGCACTAAACAGATTGAGGGTCACCCATAAGGGGCAAAAGCATATGACAAAAGCATGTCAGGATAGAAGTAAAAGAACTGATACAGACTGTGCTTTCAGAGGATGTGCTTTTCTTTGCCCTTTGACTTAACATCACATTCTAAGGAAGTCAAAAAGATCCGAGTGGATTATTTTTTGAAGTAACAGAAAAAAGGTGTATCTTTATTACAGATCATGAAGATATAACGTAAGAGTAGACTTGTATGCATTATTTCCCAATGCCAGAAAGTTCCGATGTTACTTTAAGCTTCACTCAATGTCATCAATTAAAGAGGTTGTCCCAGGATGGACATTATCATCTATCCACAGGACAGGTTATCAATGTCGAATTTCTGGGGGAACCACCGTTGGGACCCTACTGATCACAATAACGGGGACCCGAGCGACCTGTTCCCTTCCTGCACAAATGCAGTATGGAGGTTTATATGGAACGTTGGTCGAGCCTATGCACGGTCGCTCTATTCAAAGTCTATGCGACTGATGGAAACAGCCTAAGTAATTGTTCTTGCCCCCCTTCCAATTATAACAAGCACTCACTATGGAATTGTATTTCACACCATTTCCCTTTCCATGTGCTCAGAGTAACAGTAGCAGGTGTTTATATCCATAATGCATTGCAGCCAGGGATGGGTTGGATTGACCAACCACCTTAATGTAACAATAATTTAAACTGAATCAAAATGTCTTTCCAACAAGACAATTTCTCCATATATTGCAGGAGAAGGCGTTCATTATGGAAGTGCAGCTATAAGGTTAATTCTATCTATTTGCATAATATGCATAATGTGTGGGTATGATCTTCAATGTTCCTACAGACTAAAGGCCCTTTTACATGGGCCAATTATCGGGCAAACACTCGTTCACAGAATGTTGCCGATAATTGCCCTGTGTAAACAGTGCAACGATCAGAAGATGAGCGCGCAAACGCTCGTTCATCAGCTGGTCGTATCGTTTTAAAAATGAAAACTATTATTGTTGTCGGCAACACATTTCCCTGTGTAAACAGGGAGAAGTGCCACTGACATGACAACAATGTATGGGGACGAGCCATCGGAATAACGAGCGCTCGTCCCCATACTAGCTCCTTGTGAAAGAAGCAAACGAGCGCCGATTAACGAGCTGTCTCGTTGATCGGCGCTCGTTTACACGGCCCCGGACCGGCTGTTAAGAGGACCTTAACAAGATACACAAGTGCAGATTTGACTATTTTATTATGTATACAGGTTGCCTCTTGCGGATGCACAGCGGCAGAGTACTTAGCATGTCTGCGTTGAAGCACTAGGGCCATGGGTTAAATTCCTGACAAGGCAACATCTGTATGGAGTTTGTATGTTCCGGTACAGTTTCCATCCACACTTCAAAAACATGCTGGTAGGTCAGTTGGCTTCCTAGAAAATTGGTCATAGTTTTAGTACAGAAAAAATATGAAAAAAATCCTCCAGCTCACCTTGTCACAAGAAGGGTATGGGAATCAGCACACGGATCCTCGTGTCGGCGCACGCAAGAGATACAGCAGAAACAGGGGAGTTGGAACCAGCGCTGAGAGTGCAAATTCTGTTAAAACGGGAATCTATTTCCAAGTTTTATTTTGTCTTGGTTAAAATCGAAGCAAAGAAGCTACGAACAAAAGTTAGTGACGGGTAGGTATAGTCCAAAGTACAGAGAGAAAGAGAGGATAGGCGGTAGCTTCTTTGCTTCGATTTTAACCAAGACAAAATAAAACTTGGAAATAGATTCCCGTTTTAACAGAATTTGCACTCTCAGCGCTGGTTCCAACTCCCCTGTTTCCATAGTTTTAGTGTGTGTGTGCTTAATGCAGATTGTACATTAAAAGGCATAACTTGTATCTATTTTAACAAAGAAATCATGTTTAGTAGAGGACCAACAAACTTATGCCAACTTCTTGTGTTTCAGTCCATTTCCTTGCACTTTTCAGATGGTATTTTAGATACATATACTGTGCAATCTATGTATACTGGGATAATAAAAAGGAATATTGCAAATATATTACAAAATTAGAAGAACTAAAAAGCTACTTAACAGGTTCAGGACCGGGCTATTTTTTTCCTTCAGGACCGGACAATGTTTAGCCCTTTTCAGCACGTGTTAGTTAAACGGCTATAACTATTTTATTTGTTAGGCTAGCGACGTGATTTTTGCGATGTTTTTTTCCATAGCCAATGCAGGTTTCTTTTTGTTATCATTTTTATACACATCCTTTTTGCTATTTTCAGAATTTTTAGGCTTCAATTTTGAAAATAATAGTAAAAAAATAAGCTTTTTGCCGATTTAGCTATTTTTTTCTGGTAATAACATAATTTTACCCTAAAATAGACCTTGTATTTGAGATCGTCATTGTCTACCGTAAATTTTAATATATTACTATTTTAGGGTAATTGGCTCAGGGCTATCGTTACAACAATGATTGGCGGGAGGGGAACGTTTTATTGGGGTGGGTATTTTATGTGTATTTAGTATTCATTTTTTGTGCACTTTATTTTACTTTTATTTTTTTATTATTGTGGACTGTCCCTCAAAGGTCAGAAAAGACCTTTGGGGGACTTTATTTTTTTTACTTTCTTCTTTTACTCCTTGTTTTTCTACTTTAACTGGGGCTGCACAGCAGCCCCAGTTACAGGGGAAATCAGCCTTCTAAGGGTATGTGCACACACAAAATCAAAAACATCTGAAAATACGGAGCTGTTTTTAAGGGAAAACAGCTCCTGATTTTCTGAAGTTATTTGAGCAACTCCCGTTTTTCACTGCCTTTTTTACGGCAATTTTTGGAGCTGTTTTTCTACAGAGTCAATGAAAAACGGCTCCAAAAACGGCTGAAGAAGTGACATGCACTTCTTTTTTGCGGGTGTTTTTTTACGCGCCCGTTTTTTAAAACTGCCACGTAAAAAAAAACACCCCGTCAGAACAGAACGCAGTTTTTCTGCTTCCGATTTTTCGGCCGTTTACGGCCCGAAATACTGCCGAAAATAAGCCATGTGAACATACTATTGTCACTAAGGGTATGTTCACACGGCGGGGGTCCGTAACGGCTGAAATTACGGGGATGTTTCAGCCTGAAAACATCCCCGTAATTTTAGCCGTACCGGCATGTGCAGGCGCTTGAACGCCGCGTCAATTACGGCCGTAATTAGCGCTGCTATTCATTGGAGTCAATGAATAGCGGCTCCAATTACGGCCAAAGAAGTGACAGGTCACTTCTTCTACGCGGGCGTCTATTTACGCGCCGTCATTTGACAGCGGCGCGTAAATATACGCCTCGTGTGAACAGACAAACGTCTGCCCATTGCTTTCAATGGGCAGATGTTTGTCAGCGCTATTGAGGCGCTATTTTCGGGCGTAATTCGGGGCAAAAACGCCCGATTTACGTCCGTAAATAGGCCGTGTGAACATACCCTAATAGGGATGTGCTGGGTCTATTTAGTTATTTTGTGAACTGGCGGCAATAAACTGTGCTTTGACCCCACTGTGTGAATATACCTTTATACTGGGTCCTTTGTATTGAGGAGTCGCCTGAAAATAGCCAACCTTTCTCTGTTCACAAATTCTCACAGCTGCCAGTGATATATTGTCATACAACACATCTCTAGTTAGACCCAGCAGCAGCGTTTCACTAACGGCATCCCGGCGATCATGTGACCAGCGCTCATATTGCGTGGTCCTCCTCAGTTTCCACGTCGGTTATTCCCAATGGTGCCATTTGTCCCCTCACTATACATTTTCACCACAGAAGCACGTGAACAAACTGAGCTGTTTGAGAAATACTGCCACACCAGCCCGAAAGCCAATAATCATCCCTTTTTGCAACTTTGATAAATCGCCCCTTTTGTCCATGGCAACAATGAGTGATATGTGTACAGACAGCCTATCACACACCTTATATACCCACAAAGCCAGCCCACGACACATCACTTCCTTCATGGGCTACGCGCTGCCAACGTCGAAAGTAGGAGGTGGTCATAATAATGTCACTCAACTGTGTAGATATCTATTGCATGTAAAGTCTTTGTACAGGGTTAGAGAAACATGGCTAATTTCTTCCAGGAATAGCACCACAGCTGTAAATAGGTTCTGTCTAGTATTGCAGCTCAGCTCAATTGAAGTGAATGGGGCTCAGTTTGCAATACCAGACACAACCTCAAGACAAGTGTGTCACTGTTCATAGAAGAAAGCAGCCATGTTTTTGTTTTTTTTAAAATCCTGTACAACCTCTTTAAGCTAATGCTAGGGCATTGTAAAACAATGGTAATCAAGCCACCTATTAGACCCTTACTTGGAAACAGGACTGGCTCATCTGTAAGGAATCTTTGGTAATCCAATCCTGTCCTTGGCACTAAATATATGGGTCATGCATGCTGCTGTAATACAGCTGTGTGAATTGGCCCTTAATCAAGGTTTCTTAAGGGTAAATTCACATGGTGCAGTAAAAATAGTTTTTTTACGTGATTTTGTGCAACTGGCGGCAATAAACTGTGCTTTGACCCCACTGTGTGAATATACCTTAATACTGGGTCCCTTGTATTGAGGAATCGCCTGAAAATAGCCAACCTTTCTCTGTTCACAAATTCTCACAACTGCCAGTGATATATTGTCATATAACACATCTCTGGGTGCTTTTTGGAACCAGCTCATGACTAAATCCCTGCTTTTAACAATTAACCTAATCTTGGTACATTAGAGAAGATCTATATATAGCAATAAAGCAAATTCTTGACTAATCAACATAAGTAAAGGGCTGAAATAGAGGAAAAATTTGCACATGATACTTCCGCTGACACTTCCGCTGTTCATTGAAACTGTCACATTGTCTGTGTGATACAGTCTACATTTAGCACCTTCTTACATTTCAGAAAAGATATACAGTGAATGTGATTATTTTCAAGTTCCTGTTCAACTCAATTAACACGGACATATATAATTCAATGTGGCCGTTCACACAGCCGTTGTTTCAACGGACCGTGTGAAGGGTCTGTGAGAAAATAGGACATCCTATTTTTTCATGCCTCACGCATCCCTCCATAGACTCTAATCTATGGGGGATGCGAGACATCGCGTCCCGTAGCGCTGAGCACGGATGCACCTCGGGCATGAAAAACTACAGTTTTTCACGTCCGAGATGCGCAACGCTCGTGTGAATCCGGCCTTAGAGATGCGGTATTTCTAAATTGTATCTGACATCAATCATGTTTTTCATTTCTACAAATTAGCTTATTTCTTCTGTGGATAGAATTCCACTTGACATATTATAAAATCTGATTTTGTGGCAGCATAAAAAAAACAAGTTTGCATATTTGGTACGCTGTTACGGGATATCTTTATACCTCATTTAATCCCATCAGTGGGGCAGAAACATTCCAGTCCTTTGATGATTGGATTGTTTTTCGTGTGTTTCATGGTAAATTATTTGTCTTATCATGCGCTCCCAGGATGAATCTTCCAGCTATAAATCTATAGGATAAATATTATCTACATGTGTAACACACTCACACATTGTGTAGAGCCATACAGAGAATTTATTATTTACGTTCACTCTCAATTTCTATAAGAATTTAAAGGTTATGTACACCTTTTAAATGTTTTTATGGTTTTTGTTTAAAAAAAAAATGTCGACCAGTGTGTTTTGTGCAACTTTCTAAATACTTTTTCTTAAAAATAATTGTAACTTTTTGAGATACAGCTGCTTTGTATACTGTATTGTGCGCTGAGACCTGCATCTGTCCGGTTAGCGTCACTAACAAGTTCAGTGTCAGTGGGTCCTGCGTGTCTCTGACACACAGAATCCTCCTGTTATTGATTACATCTAAGTTATGAACTTAGATGTGATCGGTAACAGCTCGATCAAAGGTTATTAATTATATAATGAAGAGTTAGTCTGTGTATGTATCATGTTTAAACACTAATCAAATCATATCAAATCAAAGGGCCTCATTGACCCAACTTTTGCCAAAAGCGACTTTTTAAAATACATCTGGGTGGTATGCATCGGCATACCTTTTTATTTACAGTATAGTTCAGAGTAGTACACTACGCTATTCCAAACAGAGACTTTCAGTAAAAAATGGATACTGTGTGGTAGATGTTTTTTTTTTTTTTTTCATTTTCTTACAATAGGACCCTCATACGTCGCAGGTATACGTCGGGAAATACTCAAAACATAAAGTTGGAAGCATACAATGGTCTATAATGTCTTTGTATGCTGTTGTATTAACATTAGCCTCCACTGGAAAGAAAGGGCCTAGCCCAAACCCCGAAAAATAGTCCCAGACCATTATCCCTCCTCCTCCAAATATTACAGTCAGTACTACGCATTTCGTAAGGTAGCCTTCTCTTGGCATCTGCCAAACCAATATTTGTCCACAAGACTACCAGATAGTGAAACATGATTCATCACTCCAGAGGACATCTTCCCACTGCTCCAGAGGCGGCGTTCTTTACCCCACTACAGCCGACATTGTGCATGGACATCTTAGGCTTTTGTGTAGCTATTCGACCATGAAAACCCATTTCATAACGCTCCAGATACACAGTTCTTGTGCTGATTTCGCTTCCACCGGCAGTTTGGAACACTGAGGTGCGTGATGCAAAACAGGATAGACAATTTTTTTCACTTCAGAACTCAGCGTCCCTGCTCGGCTGAGCTGTTATTACTCCTAGACTATATCACTTCACTACATCTAACAGATTAGAAATTTCACGACTTGACTTGTGGCAAAGGTGGCATCATATATACGTCACTGAGCTCTCCAGTGCAAACCACACTACTACCAATGTAGGTCCATGGCTTTTTCTTGGCAGTATGCTTAATTTCATGCACTTGTTTGCAATTGGTGTGTCCACATACTTTTGGCCATATAGTGTATAAATCGACCAAATTGAGAATCTGACTCAGTTCTTAGTTTTAATACTTAAGACTGAGTACATGAATTTTATTAATATACAGAAAGGAGTATATGAATATTTAAATGCTTGAGTATTTTGTAGTTAGTGATAAGCTAAAAGTTTATATATTTTTTCCGCCAACTTACAAATTTCCAATTAAGGGGCCGTATTTACAGTATATAATACAATGGAGGTTAAAATAACTTGATACAGAATCCTATTTCAGCCTCCAATTTCTTATACAAGGGAAAAATGACTCTACAATCGGAAATCTGCTAGGCTGTGTTCACATCGGCATTATTCATTTCCATTGTTCTGCTCTGTCATAGGATCAGAACAACGAAGATAATGGCATCGATGGATCCATCACGAGTGACACCAATGGCGTTTGACGGATCCCGTTGACTATAATGGGTTCTATGAGGTTTCTGTCTTGGTGTCCGTCATTTTACCAAATAAAACTTTGCTGCTTTTTTGTCTGTCATTTTTGACCGCATCTGTGACGGAGGCTCCTAACGGTGCCTCCAATGCAGATGTGAACACAGCCTGAGTCTGCGAAAAATTGACAAATCAATTGTACGGATATGCTCATCTCTAGTTATAGGTCACCCTGTGTAAAAGTTTCTATGTAGTTTTGATTCAGGGTAGATTTGCTCTGTTGTCCAGGCTTATTTGAATATAACTCACTCGTCCATGACTCAAAAACTTGTTTCTGCAAATATTTTTGAGGTCACATAATTTTTTTACAGCTACCACCTAAGCCCACCACCAAACTCGCCTGACAACACCTTTTATCCAACTCTATTTTGTTGCTAAACTTTGCACTACGGTGCACTTTATATCTGTCTGACTGGTTCATGCCAATTTATATCCCCCCCCCCCCATTACACATACAAGTAGCCAGTCAGCTGGATAATATTGCCAATAATACATCATAATTTATTAAGTTTTCCCCTAATTGTGAAGATGGTTCCTGACTTACCCTTGTGTGCGTTCGAATGTGCATCTTTAATCCGTCATTCTTACTGAAGGCTTTGTCACAGTAAGGACACTGGTAGGGGCGCTCACCTGCAAACAAGATAAGCATCACAATTACCATATGCACCCAATGGATAGAGAACACTGCCCTGACACATCAGGAAAGCACAGCATGACTATGTCAAAGGACGCACATTCTTCCCGCTTGAGGTTCATGTTCATTTACGAAAAGAGTGAAAAAGAGAGAAGAGATCTGAGCTTTTAAAAACTTCACATAAAGAACAAAAGAACACACTGGCTACATGCTGGGCTGGATCAAAGCTCCTCTTCCCGTTGCATGATGTTTTCTAACAAGATATGAATGCATGCAGAGAAATGCTGGGCAAATATGATGGTCCAGTAAAGGAGTGAATTATGATCCATTTTGTTGTGGCTAGTATTTTTTTTTTTAATTTGCTGCATTGACACACTTCATTCTTAAGGAGTGCTAACATCTCCACACATCTGTTGAACATTTCTGCCATCTGGATTGGAAACATCACATTTAATCACTATAATCAATTTCTCCTCCTGCGCTATATTTTACTAACAATGTACATCTACATCTTATTATGAAGAAAATCATGGGTAACCGTTAACGTCACAGCATTTTTAGTTCATATAGTTTCATCTAACATACGCTGGAGAAATACGTTTCGAGTGAATATTGTTGGTGAATAGTATTTGATTAATTCAAGTCTTTAATGGAAATATTTGTACCCTCTGGTATATCTAAGTAAGAACATTTCCCTTGCGCCTTTACTTTAAAGTCTAAAATGGATTAGATAAGAAGTTCCAGGCAATACCAACAAAAATGTCAGAAGACCCGAAGAGTGGTTCAAAGCACTATTTATCCAATCTAAGGTGTTTATGTCCCACGGCTCAGATCTGGATAACCCCTGCACTGTTCGAGGCCTTGAATGTCAATTTCTGATACACACAAATTGTTGGATGGAATCTAGTGGGGTCAAGGAATGTCTGATGAAGGGAGGCATCTGGGAATTACTAATGTCAACCATGGTGATGATTTATAGTATTGTCATAAATGATTATTCATAATGAGATGAGAACAGGTCTTTGATTTCATGTCTTCATATCAATAGATCGACATGTAGGAAGTATATCAATGATAGGGTGTTGTTTCATTACTACTGTTAGTATTTTATATTAAAAGATTTACAACGCCTTTGTCCCGCCTGATTCTTCCAAATTGGTGTTGTGCATTTAGAACCCTTTATATATGGGAATACTAGAGTTGCTGTTTAAAAATTTAGACAAAACAGAAAGAAAAAAAATGTATATATTAGAACAGGAATCAGACGTGCTCATTGAGTAGTGGAAATCCTATAATACATTAGATCCAATTCCTATAGTAAGTTATAAAAGGTGCAGGCTTCCATATCGTAAGCTTATTTCTTAAAGGAACAGTGCACTCTCATACATTGTGTTAAACCTAGTGCAGGGCCAAAAGTGCGCTGCGTGACTTTTGAATCTCTATGTTTTACATCTCCCCCTCTGCCCCCGCACTAGGAAATATATTGATTTTAGCTGTGTACTATACTTTCAGCATTGCCATTAGTATTCGCATAGCGCCTGTCAGGGTGTGGACAGTGATGTGGACGGTGATTTGGGGCTGACACAATACACTAATGAAGGCAAAAATCTTGAACTCAGGAAACTAAGTAGCACGTAAATGCAATTAGGTACATTTCTTTAAAAAATGTATTTATCTATAATCACATTATTAGAAACAGCCCTGAATTGAAAAGGGTTTGACTTTGAGAAGTTACATTACTAAAATGAGATTTTGCCCTAAAATCATACAGCATAGATATTCCCACTAAAATTTTAAAATTGCACAGGATTATTTTATCATTGGAGTGGTTCCATTCATTTGAAAGGGAATTATGTAATGCTTAATTTCCTCAGTGGTGGCGCTGCAGGGAAATTAAACACCTAATGCCATGTTTCCCTACAGAGTACAACTGATTGCTGGGGGTCCCAGCAATGAGACACTTTGTCAAGGGACCCTTTAACAAGTAGGGATTGTAAAAAGTGGACAACCCTTTTAAAGTATCTGTTTAAATTTTAAGGACTGATGGATCCCATTGTTTCAATGAGATTTTAATTGATGACAAAGCACTCGAAGTTCTAATCTGTTCTTTAAAGTAAAAGTACATATGCTCTTCATTAGTTATATTATAGATAATGGGACACTAATACCTCCTATTTTTACCTCAACCTTCAGTAAATGCACAGAAAACTAGAGACTATTGCATACAATAATAGGAATAGTTGCCCTTAGCACCAATCAGATCACTCTAAAGATTGTTTTATAAATATCTCCTGTCGTTGTGCTCTAGTAGGGCATATGGATATCATAGAGGGGTGTCCTACTATAGTCAATTCATATAGAATGATCAGATGTTTCCATGTTTCCTTTGGAAACAAGAGTTGGATGAATGAGTTTTTAATCTATTCACTCACGCGGAGAGAAGACACGCGGCCCCAAGTATATGGCAGCTTTTATTTTCCTCCCACATTTGAAATAACATACTTGCGTCACCAAAGAAAAAGAGCAGAGTTCTGAGAGAGTTGGGATGATCGTCGCAACTCACTTTTGTAGAGAAACGTGCTTGGGCCATTTTGTGTACTTTAAAGGGTAAAGTTGGAAAAACAGGACTCCATGACCCAAAACAATGAGCATGTCTTTTCCAGACATCAGATGGAGGCAAGATATCGACTTCATGAGCACCGCTAGATGTCTGCTACCTGCAAAGACTCATATCTAGGATCTGCAAGGAAGTTAATTTTCCACTAAAATAAAAATATAGGTCCTTAAGTTCTGTTCTTTTGTTAATGCATTCAAAATTCTATTTAAAGGGAAACCGACGCAACACAAGGTGACCACCATCTCTCCCTGTCTCTCCTAGTGTGATGACAGCACTAAGCAATGAAAGCAGAAACTTCCTATAGAAGGCAGTGGGAAAAACATGGCAGCTAGACTTAAAAATTGAAAGATAAATTGAAAAAAAAATAATAATAAAATAGGTGGATTTACATACTTTTATAATTCTTATTACTACAACTTGTATAAAAATGATTTCTTACAGACTTCTCAGTATCTGTTTTACTAATAGATAGCATTCTGCACATTTGGTGCTAAATAAGCTCCACAATGGCAGACTGTGGGTATTTCTGACAAGCCTGTGCTTTGTTCTATCTACAGATTCAGACAGGGGTCGACAACTATGCCCATCATCTATGTGGGGTTGAACGCCCTGCTGAAATTTGGGTAGACCACTCAGTCCACCCCATTCCTAGGCTCCATCAATAATTACACTGACCATCCAGTTCCCGGGATTATGCATCTGAATTTATTATGGGAGTGTATTCTTTCAGGTATTTATATATATTACACAATTTGATCAATAATTTTATTGGGCTTTTGTGGCAAGCACTTAAGCGAATTGCAAAAAAAAATATCTTTGTTAATGTCTGATTTCTCTCAGAATGGTTAAGTGCTGTCAGATCTAATTTTTAAAGTTATATAAAGTAATTATATTTTGTAATTTTATTAATAAAATAAAAATTTGTTTAAAAAAAAGTTTTTTTTTAAATTGAATTTACATATCAGAATTTGTAGGCTGATGCAGCCCAGCAATTCCATTTTACACGCTTTAAAGGCCTATTTGACCAGGCACCTCTTAAATTCTCTTGCAAAAGATGGTTGATGGGTAATGTGAACCATGTTTCTCTAGTTCTGTGTTTATCATAAACTGAGCACTCATTTCGGGGTGTTTTCACATGCTCTTTTTTGCCTACAATTGGGATTTCAGTCACTTGTCTACTGAATTCAATGGTTTCTCTCCCACGCTACTATGTGTTTGTGATCAATTCAAGACCATCTTAAAAAAGTCTCATGTGCCTGAAAACCTACAGACAAAGAATCTGTGGGGATAAGAACTGATGATGGGCAGAAAGGATTGTCTGTGTCTTAATTAGTCTAAGTAAAGGAATAGAAGTCGGTGGTCCCTAGAACCAGACACAACAAACTGTTTTCATTACATCACCCAAAATGGATTTTAATCCAACATTGAATAAACTACTTTTCTAATGTTTACCAAATAGAGCTTTATGTACGGCATGAAGTCTGCTTTCTAGAATGCATAAAGATACAACAAATGATAAAAAAGACTATTAAAAGATTTGCCGCTACAATACTACAATAATGATGATGTTCATGATGATGATAAAAAAGGTTAATAAAACAATAAGTGTTGTTAAAAACATCAGGAAGGCCTTATGGACATGGCAGAGCCACGTGCAAACAGCGTGTACCGTGGAAGTCCCCACAGCTCTGAACCATGTAGCCAGTGGCACTTTGTCTGCCGCCGTTTAATGCTTCTGTTCTGCATTGTAAAGCCAGGACATTCACCCATAAAAGTAATGCTTCTAGGGAGAATGTATCCGATAGAGCAAGTATTAATATACAAAGACAATATATTTAAGTGGATCATATAGAAAAACAATCTTTATTAAACATAATACAATGCAGCTAACAGAAGACAATTAAAAAACACTAATGGACAGTGTCAAGTGAAGGTTCCGGCATCCATAAAATGTATCATTGATTTACTTATCCATCAATATATGGTAGGGTAGACAAAAAGCTCTTACAACAAATAATAGCAAAATACAAGTTGAGAAGTCAAAAAACTTGCCAACTTATCACCCACTTGTGCCAGGCTATGCCTAATCATAGCCTAATCACAACAATGTATCCAGATTACCCACCACACGCCATAATAGACTACTACACCACACTGTCCAAAACCCCAACGCGTTTCTAAACTGCTTCATCAGGGGTTGTTGAGACAGTGCCGGAAAACAAACATTAAACAAGGGCACAACGCATTTGCTCAACTGAGGGGGCTTTTGAGGACCAGTTAATCCAACTAAGACGAAGATTCTGTAACAGAGGATGCAAGGACAATCATATTCATCAGGGCTACACGAGAGCTAAACAGACCTCCGGAAATGACCTTCGAACTCCAAAGAAACATAATTCAGGAGTTGATTAGGTAAGTATAAACACAACTTCTCACTTGTAAAGGAGAGAGATGCGGGACATCTTTAAACGGTCCTGGCTTGTGCTACATACAGATAGGGACATTATCACTTATTTTCATGCGGCTCTTCCATCACACTCAGAAGGTCTAGTACACTTAGGTACATTCTTATTAAGAGACACTTTGTGGCCCCGCTGTCAAGATAGATCTTTGAATAAAGAGGCCCAAAATGGGAGTTGTACCCTTGTGGAAGCTGCGGTTCATGCTTTCTAATAGAGAGAACACAGGAATTGTTTTATTCTTCTGGATCACACACGTACAGAATCGTATACATAACCACATGCTGATCTACGGGAATCATGTATTTTGGAGGTTGTCCTTGCTAACTAATTTATGTTGGGTCTCACATCTCGTGAGTTGAGGGTAAGGATTTTAGAACATGTGAGAGACTAAAAATGCCATGAGAAATTGGCACAACTGAAGTCAATCCCATAAAATTTGAAGGACAGTCATGATGTGAATTGGAGAGGATTCAAATTCAGAGGAGTTTATAAGATCAGCCTAGGAGCAAGAGATGGAAAAGTGCAACGAATCCTGCCACAGTGTGAATGCAAATGGATAACTGTACTGCAATCCATAGTCTCTAGATGGCTGAATGAAATGGTGGGCTTTGCCCCATTTTTGGATTAGAATAGTCTGGTGGGGTTGAAGATCGACTTATATGGTGTTGAAATCAGTGTGTATTTTTGTGTTGGCATAAGAGTTTTTGTTGTAATGTTGATGCAAGGCTTAAAGAGGCTCTGTCACCACTAGATAAGGAGATGGGCGCTATAATGTAGGTGACAGTAATGCTTTTTATTTATATAAACAATCTATTTTTACCACTTTATTAGCGTTTTTAGATTTATGCTAATGAGTTGCTTAATGCCCAAGTGGGCATATTTTCACTTTAGACCAAGTGGGCGTTGTACAGGGGAGTGTATGACGCTGACCAATCAGCATCATGCACTCCTCTCCATTCATGTTAGATCGCTATGTGCTGTCTAAGGCTGGATTCACACGACCATGTTACGACCATGTTACGTCCGTAATGTACGGAACGTATTTCGGCTGCTAAACCCGGACCGAACACAGTGCATGGAGCCGGGCTCCTAGCATCATAGTTATGTACGATGTTAGGAGTCCCTGTCTCGCTGCAGGACAACTGTCCCGTACTGTAATCATGTTTTCAGTACGGGACAGTTGTCCTTCAGCGAGGCAGGGACTCCTAGCATCGTACATAACTATGATGCTAGGAGCCCGGCTCCCTGCACTGTGTTCGGTCCGGGACTTCCGGCCGAAATACGTTCCGTCCATTATGGATGTAACATGGTCGTGTGAATCCAGCCTTATACTTACACATTAACGATACTGAAGTGTTTAGACAGTGAATGTCCACGGAATGTCCACGGGATGTCTATTAACAATCTCTGCACTTCGTTACTCTGTCTGTGGTAGTTACAGCAGAGGACGCGTAATCTCGCGAGATTACGCGGTAAATGTCAGGTTACAGCGAGATTACGCTTCCTCTGCTGTAACTACCACAGACAGAGTAACGAAGTGCAGAGATTGTGAATAGACATCCCGTGTAATGTCTATTCACTGTCTAAACACATCAGTATTGTTAATGTGTTAGTATAAGACAGCACATAGCGATCTAAAAGGATCCCTATGCGCTGTGTAAATGAATGGAGAGGAGTGCATGATGCTGATTGGTCAGCGTCATACACTCACCTGTACAACGCCCACTTGGTCTAAAGTGAAAATACGCCCACTTGGGCATTAAGCAACTCATTAGCATAAATCTAAAAACGCTAATAAAGTGGTAAAAATAGATCGTTTATTTAAATAAAAAGCATTACTGTCACCTACATTATAGCGTCCATCTCCTTATGTAGGAGATAGGCCACTTATAATGTGGTGACAGAGCCTCTTTAAGTGGTCTCTTTTTACAGATTCAAGGTGATTTATTCAACAGTGAAATTAAGGAAATCTGTTGATATTCTTTTTCATGGACATCAACGGGGGAATTAATTAAGACTGCTTTTCATACACCCCCAACCCCCAAAAAAAAGACACACAAATACTTACCCCAGTGCTCTCCTTCTCTCCTACCCAGCTCCTCCATTCTCCTAGTGCCGCACATACAAGGACTTGAGCAGCGTCAGAACCTTATATGCGACGCAGCGCTTCAACGTCATCAGTGCTGCGTCGCATACAACGTCCTTACGCTATCCGGCATCAGGTCTTTGTATGAGCAGTGCTGGAGTGATGAGGGAGCCAGAGAGAAGAGGAGCGGTGAGTATTTTTTTTTTAGTATTATTATTTATTTAATTAAATGTGTAATCGAGGGGCAAGGTAGGGGCCCAGCGCAGGCCTCTACCTTGATATGCCCCATAGACTGAAATCTACGCCAGCTAATAGCTGGCGTCGATTTCCACTATAATTTACGACAGTTTTCCGGCGTAAATTATGATAAATTTGTCTAGCTGTGGTGAAGTGACCACGCCCCTTTCCCACTTTGCACCGCAAATTGCGATGTTTGGGCCCTTTTGCGACTTTTCTATGCCAGAAAACTGGTGTAGAAATTGTTGATAAATTACTCCCATAGTCTGTAGCATATGACTCAGTTTGGATCATGATTGGTTATGGAATTGTGTGGGGAAGTTTACAATTGTTCACTAAAGTTTTTTAAAATAAGACTTGAATATATATTTTAGCATAGTAGGACATGGTGATTTTGTATTGTTGGCAGAGGTTCAGTATATTGATGCAGCTGACTTAGGGTTCCTTTGAAGTAATTGCTTTCTAAGAACATCTATTACATTAATCTTTGTGTAATTATTTGTCTTCCCGTCCTTTATTTATATACGTTTTAACACTGATTTCATTATTATTATTATTATTTTTATTATTTGGTACACAGTCACTTTAAATATTGACATTGACACTGTTATGCTTAATTTTGTATACATAAAGTTGTGTCTGTGATGAACATACCCATCACCACATGTTACATATTTTTGCCGATTTGTTGCCCTATACATTTCAGTAATTACACTAGGAGAATCTGAACAAATCAAAAATATCATAGAGACCATATTGTTGGATACTTTTATGTGCATTATACTATGGTGACCCTTTCCCATATGGGATAGTAAAAAAATATGATGTATATGTGGGTCAATGTTCAGTGACACACGTCATCAATCATGTTTTTCACATACATTTAGTTTAGGTTAGAGTGGCATCTTATGGTATAAGTATAAAATGCACAAAAATACATGTATTACGCAAGTGTATCATGGATGTATGTGCTTATAGAATAATGAATCTTCGGATCCTATATATGCAATTACTAACTGATATGCTTGATATATGATATATGTGTATAGGAATTATGTAACAGGTTATATGGAGTATGTTCCTTTAGTGTATAATAGAGTATTTATAAATGATGTTCCATGGTATGTTATATATACCTATGTATTTATTTATATTATGTATAACCTATTAAATCCAGAGAAATCAAACAAATGTTTCTACATGTATTAAATATGGCCTTGCTGACTTGCTGTGGTGTGCGCAGGCGCTGTTGCGGCGTATTGTGTCTAACGTCACATAGCGAGAGCGTCGGCTGCATGACATGCGCAGATATGCTCTCTAGATGCTGAACGGGATGCTGCGCGAGTGTGGTGTAGTAGTCTATTATGGCGTGTTGTGGATAATCTGGATGCACTATTGTGATTAGATATAGCTTGGCCCAAGTGGGTGATATCATGTTCAGTGGTGTAACTACCGCTGTAGCAGCCGTAGCGGCTGCTACGGGGCCCGTGGCATTAGTGGGCCCGTGTCACCCGCCGGCACGGGCCCCCACCATGGCCGGGGGCTCCGCTAGCTGCCGCTATGGCTACTACAGCGCGACGCCACTAAACACTATGGCAGAGCAGGGAGCTTTCTCCACGCTATGCCATTAAAGGGGTTGTTCCTACAAAAGACAAGTATCCCCTAACCACAGGATAGGGGATACATGTGTGATCGCTGGCAGCGATAGGGAGAACGGGGGACCGAAAGTCCCCTGAAGTTCTCCATCACAAACCTCGGATTTCCGGGGTCTGTGTTGGCAGCACCGTAGAAATGAATGGAGCGCCGGTCGCGCTTGTGCGCATGCGTGACCAGCGCTCCTTTCATTTTTATTGAGCTGCGCAGACGCCGGAAGTCAGAGGTTAGTCATGGAGAACTTCGGGGGACTTTCGGTCCCCCGTTCTCCCTATCAGATCCAGCGATCAAACATGTATCCCCCTATCCTGTGGAGATCCTGTGGATAGGGGATACATGTCTTTTGTAGTACACACTATAGGTCAGATTTTTTTTGGGAGTTGGGGCTGATTGGCGTTACCTACAGGGGGGCCTGTATAGCGTTACCTACAGGGGGGCTGTATGGCGTTACCTACAGGGGGAGGCTGTATGGCACTATCTACGGGGGGGCTGTATAGCGCTATCTACAGGGGGGGCTGTATGGCGTTACCTACAGGGGGCTGTATGGCGTTACCTACAGGGGGCTGTATGGTGTTACCTACAGGAGGGGCTGTATGGCGTTACCTACAGGAGGGGCTGTATGGCGTTACCTACAGGGGGGCTGTATGGCGTTACCTACAGGGGGGCTGTATGGCGTTATCTACAGGGGGGATGTTTGGCGTTACCTACAGGAGGGGCTGTATGTCGTTATCTACAAGGGGGGGTCTGTATGGCGTTATCTACAGGGCGGCTGTATGGCATTATCTACAGGGTGGCTGTATGGTGTTATCTACAGGGCGGCTGTATGGCGTTATCTACAGGGGGCTGTATGGCGTTATCTACAGGGGGGGCTGTATGGCATTATCTACAGGGGGGCTGTATGGCGTTACCTACAGGGGGCTGTATGGCGTTACCTACAGGGGGGCTGTATGGCGTTACTTACAGGAGGGGCTGTATGGCGTTACCTACAGGGGGCTGTATGGCGTTACCTACAGGGGACTGTATGGCGTTATCTACAGGGGGATGTATAGCGTTACCTACAGGAGGGGCTGTATGCCATTATCTACAAGGGGGGTCTGTATGGCGTTATCTACAGAGGGGGCTGTATGGAATTATCTACAGGGGGCTGTATGGCGCTATCTACAGGGCGGCTGTATGGCATTATCTACAGGGCGGCTGTATGGCGTTATCTACAGGGGGGCTGTATGGCGTTATCTACAGGGGGGGCTGTATGGCATTATCTACAGGGGGCTGTATGGCGTTATCTACAGAGGGGCTGTATGGCGTTATCTACAGGGCGGTCTGTATGGCGTTATCTAAAGGGGGGGCTTTATGGCATTATCTACAGAGGGGGTGTATGGCGTTACCTACAGGGGGTCTGTATGGCGTTATCTACAGGGGGGGCTGTATAGCGTTATCTACAGGGGGGATGTATGGCGTTATCTACAGAGGGGGGGCTGTATAGCGTTATCTACAGGGGGGCTGTATGGCGTTCTCTACAGGGGCTGCATGGCGTTATCTACAGGGGGGTCTGAATGGCGTTATCTAAAGGGGGGGCTGTATGGCATTATCTACAGAGGGGGTGTATGGCGTTACCTACAGGGGGGTCTGTATGGCGTTATCTACAGGGGGGCTATATGGCATTATCTACAGAGGGAGTGTATGGCGTTCTCTAAAGGGGGACTGTATGGCGTTATCTACAGGGGGCTGTATGGCGTTATCTACAGGGGGCTGTATGGCGTTACCTACAGGGGGGCTGTATAGCGTTATCTACAGGGGGGCTGTATAGCGTTATCTACAGGGGGGCTGTATGCCGTTATCTACAGGGGGGGTTCTGTATGGTGTTATCTACAGGGGGGCTGTATGGCGTTATCTACAGGGGGGCTGTATGGCGTTATCTACAGGGGGCTGTATGGCGTTATCTACAGAGGGGGTGTATGGCGTTCGCTACGTTATGTATGGTGTTATCTACAGGGGGGCTGTATGGCGTTACCTACAGGGGGGCTGTATAGCGTTATCTACAGGGGGGCTGTATAGCGTTATCTACAGGGGGACTGTATGCCGTTATCTACAGGGGGGGTTCTGTATGGTGTTATCTACAGGGGGGCTGTATGGCGTTATCTACAGGGGGGCTGTATGGCGTTATCTACAGGGGGCTGTATGGCGTTATCTACAGAGGGGGTGTATGGCGTTCTCTACAGGGGGCTGTATGGCGTTCTCTACAGGGGGCTGTATGGCGTTATCTACAGGGGGGCTGTATGGCATTATCTACAGGGTGGCTGTAAAAAAGGCACTATCTACAAGGGGGGGTTGTGTGACACCCAAGGGAGGGGGGGCCCCAGTCAAAAGTTTGCTATGGGGCCCAGTCTTTCCTAGTTACGCCCCTGATCATGTTTGTGAGCTTTTGGACTTATCAACTTGTATGCTGCTATTATTTATTGTAAGAACTTTTTGTCTACTTATTTTTCCCACCATATATTAATGGATAAGTAAATTGATAATACATTTCATGGACGCCGGAACCTGCACTTGACATTGTCTATTTGTGTTTTTAGTAGGTGTTTTTTAATTGTCTTCTGTCAGCTGTGTTAAATTACATGCAATAAAGATATTTTTCTATACGATCCACTTGGATATATTATTTTTATATTACATTGAACTTATAATAGATATTGTAGGTTTTCTAGATAGTTTTCACGGATCCCTTGAATTTCCTCTTTGATGTTATGTGGCCTATTGTTCTTGATAGGTTAATTATACATAATACCTTTCTGTTGGTTTCTGTATGACTGTGTACCTCCCCGTAAAATGGAGTCGTGCGAAGATATAGTTTAGACATATACACTTCTGTGGGTACTAAAATGCACATACAGACAGTAAGCCCTCAACATATGCCATGCCATGCCTCTATTGTGCTGATAAAAGCACAGCATGTTGGCAAATATGACATGGAATCTGCTACATGTTTTTAGATGCTATTATTATAATTTATGTGTGTATGTGGAATATATTTGGCTTACTACCTAGCTTCTTGGCCATAACACTATGAACTCATTAACATTAACCCAAACAATTGCAGACTGTTTGCATTGAGTGGACATGCTGCACAATGCTAAAAATAGAACATAAACATTGTGTTAGAATCTGCAAAGTAAGGCTGGGTTCACACGACCCTGTTACGTCCATAATGTACGGAACGTATTTCGGCCGGAAGACCCGGACCGAACACAGTGCAGGGAGCCGGGCTCCTAGCATCATAGTTATGTACAACGCTAGGAGTCCCTGCCTCTGCGTGGAACTACTGTCCCGTACTGAAAACACGATTACAGTACGGGACAGTTGTCCTGCAGAGAGGCAGGGACTCCTAGCATCGTACATAACTATGATGCTAGGAGCCCGGCTCCCTGCACTGTGTTCGGACCGGGTCTTTCGGCCGAAATACGTTCCGTACATTACGGACGTAACATGGTCGTGTGAACCCAGCCTAAGTGTTAATTGATATATAGCAAATATTAATACAGTGTGTTTAAGATATCCAAAATTTTAATATTTCTAACAGTAATACCATAGCCAATAAACTGCTTTTGATTATCCATCTTGCATGAAAAGGACTGTAAAGCATCAAGATACCAAGCAAGTTCAACATTTTTTCCCTATATCTAACTTGCAGACAAGAAAGTGGGATGGCTCCATGCTGGGCATAAAAGGGTGATGTGAGGAGACAGAGGAAGAAAAAATATAATGGATTTAGTGTCTCACCACAGCTGACCTTAAAAGTCTTTGAAGGCTAACAAGCCTGAAAGACACTTCAGGAAAGAAAGGTTCTTCTCGCAGACGAAGAAAAGTTACCTGGTCAAAAGCCTATTAATCTTTCCAACAGTTATGTAAAATATTCTACAAAAGAGACCATGACATTGGATTCTGTGTTCTGAATTAGACATTCTACATCTTACTAGTAAATCCACATGCCATACTTCCACATATGTCTCTAGCAAATTCGAAAGATCTTCGCAAAAGCAGCATGTGTTCATATAAGAAGAAGACTCTTTAAGCTTTGTTTACCCAGTATTAACATAAACAGGGTTTGAAAGCAATGGAGAGTGATCAGATGAAATTTTTTTTCTTATTAAAGGAAAACAGGGACCACGTGTTGCTTGGGTCTGAAAACAATTATAAATGTCTTTCTGATATGAATCGCAAAGTTAATGGGGAATAATAGCCACATCTTTAACATCTTTCATCAGATGCCAGTGAGGGGAGATATGGTAACTCAATAGTTATGTGCTCCCTGTGATAAGCCTTTGCTTTGATCACCTTACATACACCCATGGTCCTTACACACTTATAGGCAAGGAGAAGTTTTTATGGATGTTACTCAACAAACATACCAGGAAATAAACAAGCATTTTAATATTTCCAGTGATCTGCAAAGCTATAAATGACATATAAATAACATACATATAAATTGTATATTGGTTTATTAATGAAAATTATGTTTCTAAACTCAAGGCGCAGATTTACTATTGGTGTTGCGCCATAATTCAGTTGCCTAAGTTACACTTTCTATTTATCAATGAAAAGGAAAATCGCTTAGTGGGAACGAGGTATAGCTTAAGATGTGCAAAATTGGAACAAAATTTTGGTGCAAAAATGTGGACTAAAATAAGCCAACCAAGAAGTGGTATAAAGCTAGACAGACGTGTCTGAAGGTGTGCCAAATTTAGCATCCAGCATAAGCCACTGTGATAAATTTGGCTAATCATAGGCAACATAAAATAAATAAATTATAAATGCAAAACATTATTTTCTATATAATCCCTGGTAAGATAATAGGCCTAATTAAACTTGTCACACTTTGGGTATTTTTTTTTTATTATGTGAAATGTATGAAATATAGAATAATAATAATAATAATAATAATAATAATAATAAAGTTACAGTAACTGCTCTTATCCCATGTATGAATTTAGGTATGTGTGTAAGAATATATTTGTAATTAATTATTCTCAAATAAGTAAACAATAAGAGGACTGAAGACAGATTTTAGGCTTACATTGCCTTTTGACAGCTTCATTAAGACTCGGTTCACAACTTCACACTAGTATCATGACTTCCATTCAGGGATGACAGATCCATTCTAGAACGGATCCCAACTAATCCTAACAGATCCTATTTGCTTTAATGGGTTCCATCGGTGTTTCGGTATTTTTCACAGCAAGAATAGTGCTGCACTATTCTTGCTGTCAAAAATAACAGAACCTCTAGTGTAAAGGATAAAATAGGCCAGGGGAAAACTCTAAGGATCCATTGCAAGTCAACGGGATCTGTCAGGATCTGTTAGAATCTGTTTCAGAATGACTGCCTAATAGCTCCGTTGTTAGCTGAAGCCATGAGATTAGTGTGAACTGAGACTTAGAGGTGATGAGTATATGTTTGTTTAATAAAGCAAACTCTGTTATTTCATAACAATGATATATACAGCATTGATAATAAGTTGTATTATTACTGAAGCATAATCATACAATAAACTACAGTTATTATGGACTGCATTTCCTGGGTTTTGTTTTGGTATCTCCAATCATAAACATATTCTCTCAAATATCAAATATACAGCTGCTGTAATGAAGGATGCAATAGTAACAGATACGGGTGTTGAATAACATGCTAGAGTAAAAGAGTAAACACTAAACAACTAGAAAATAACAAAGGAAAACAAAAACAAATAAAACATTGAAGAAAACTGGAGAAGAGAGGAGAGGGATGTTAATGTATTTATTGTTTAATAAGAATATAGTCTGAATTGAATAATTGATAGCACTATAGGTGATAATACTGCTGTATAACCCACTACTACTTGTAATAATAGCAATAATAATAAAAATCATAATACATTTTAATAAAGATATACGTAACAGCAATTTGTCATCAAGTCTGTGTGGCACTGTCTGTAAGACTAACAAGTGTTTGGCATATCATGTGTGGTACAATGTGGTTTTAGGTATTTCAAAATATTTGATTTCATAGATACTGTCATAAAAATGCATACACAGTCGATAACATCTTGGTAACTTATAGTCCCAGACAAGTGTATAATGTCAATTTTGCACACTATCTATGCTGACATAGAATTGACCTAAATTAAGTATGAAGTGTTGAGGTGGATTCATGGAAGAAATATGAGCAACAGCCCCAAAGAGCAAAACCTTTGGTGATAACATATCATATAATTTACAACTTGTCATCACTATGTACAGTATACATATGGTACACAAAGATATAGATAGACCCAAAGGACTGAAAACATTGCGTATAAGGTTTCCTATCACAGCTTGAAATGTTCATGAAACTAAATGCATAACACACATATTTTGTTTTTTGAAAAAACATAAATTGTTACAATGGGTTTTTATTCACCTATGTGAAACCTGGATCCATATTTTAAAGGAACTGACTACGCACTTCATGTTCTCAGTCTGCAACCTATTACTCATGCTGGGATACTTACTATAAGTGCTACACTGAATTGTGATTTTCTCTGTTGTTTGAAATGAAAGAAGCACATGCTAACTGGCAACAAACCTCACTCTAGACCAGGGGTGGGCAAACTTTTTGACTCGCGGGCCACAATGGGTTCTAAAATTTGACAGAGGGGCCGGGCCAGGAGCATTTGGAGGGAGTGTTTGGGCCGGATATACTAAAGCATTAAATGTAGTGTGTGCAAACCTCATAGCACAGTAAGAACACTACAACCCAATTTATTAACTGTCTTTCAAATGTGAAAAATAGCCCTTATCAGTTAATAAATTTGTCTCAAGGAATATGCAAGATATGGCATTTACATACTATTTCGCAGATACTGGGAGAAGGAAATGTAAATAGATTAAAATAACATACGCACTGTGATTTATCAAGAAAAAAGTTCTGTTGACTCTGTAAATTAGCTGCCAACCTCTGAGCAGTAGCCGCCCGTTCTTGTGTTGACTGCTTGCTAGCATAGTTTGCATACTTCGTGGCAAAGTGACGGCTGATATTGTACTCTTTGAAAACCGAAGGGCTTAATGGTGACGTGAAACGAAGTGAAAATTAAAGTGAAATAAAGAGAAATACGCGCCACATTAACCCCTTAATGACCGGGCCATTTTGCACGTTAATGACCAAGGATTATTTTTTGTTTTTCCACGGTCGCATTCCAAGAGTCGTAACTCTTTTTTTATTCCGTCGACATAGCCGTATAAGGGCTTGTTTTTTCCGGGACGAGTTGTATTTTGTAATTGTACCATTTTTAGATGCTTATAACATATTGATTAACTTTTATTAACTTTATTTTAGGAGAGAATTGAAAATAAGCAGCTATTCCAGCATTAATTTTCACGTTATAAATTTACGCCGTTTACTATGCAGCGTAAATAACATGTTACCTTTATTCTATGGGTCGGCACGATTACAGGGATACCAAATGTGTAAAGGTTTTATATGTTTTTTCTACGTTTGCACAATAAAAACCCTTTTAGAAAAAAATTACTTGTTTTTGCATCGCCGCGTTCCAAGAGGCGTAATTTTTTTATTTTTCCGTCGATGTGGCCGTACGTGGGATTGATTTTTGCGGGACAATGTGTAGTTTTCATTAGTACTATTTTGGGGTACATAGGACTTATAGATGAACTTTTATTTTATTTTTTATGGGGGGAATGGGAGAAAAGAGAGAATTTTGCCGTTGTTTTTTGCGTTTTCTTTGGACGCCGTTCATCCGGCGGTTTAATTAATGTGTTCATTTTATTGGTCAAGTTGTTACGATCGCGGGGATACCATATATGTGTATGTGTGATTTGTTTTGACCGTTTTATTAAATAAAACCACTTTTTGGGGCAAAAAAGTAGTTTTATTTGACTTTGACTGTAATTTTTTTTATTTTTTTTTTCACAAACTTTATTTAACGGTTTTACTTTTTTTTTTTTAGTCCCACCAGGGGACTTCACTATGCGATATGCCGATCGCATATATAATGCTTTGGTATACTTCGTATACCAAAGCATTATTGCCTGTCAGTGTAAAACTGACAGGCAACCTGTTAGGTCATGCCTCTGGCATCGCCTAACAGGCAGATGCTGAAGACAGACCTGGGGGTCTTTGTTAGACCCCCGGCTGTCATGGAAACCCGACGGCGACCCGCGATTTGTTTGCGGGGGCGCCGATCGGGAGACAGAGGGAGTTCCCCCCTCTGTCAAACACATTAAATGCCGCTGTCACTGTTGACAGCGGCATTTAATGGGTTAAACTGCCGGAATCGGCGCGTGCTTCGATTCCGGCAGTTGCAGCAGGAGCCAGGCTGTGTATAACAGCCGTGCTCCTGCCGCTGATCGCGTGGGTAAACTGTCAGTACCCGCGCGATCACAGGACGGATATATCCGTCCTCCTGCGCGAACTAGCAGCTGCTGAGGACGGATATATCTTGGACAAGTTCGGCGGGCCGGATTAAAAAGCCTAACGGGCCGTATGTGGCCCGCGGGCCGTAGTTTGCCCATGTCTGCTCTAGACACTTGTAGACAATGCTCATATAAATGAATAGTAAAGTCATCAGATGGAGGAATAGAATTGATTACATAATACCATTTGTTTACCATTCCACAGTATCCACACTTTAATTTAGTAGAATGACCAACAGATTCCATGTGCCACGTGCATATTAGGTCACATGATCCCTAGCAGTGCTTCTTAGTAGTTGAGGGGCTCCATTATTGCTCTGTCTTCTAGACTCATTCATTCATTTTTTTTAAAGAGTCTGAGCAGCAGTAAGGAGAGTTTGTGACCTAATTTGAAGGCAAAGCTGGGAATCAAGAGATCCAGCATATAGCATGGATTTTTACAAACCCCATTCAGTTGTATGGAACAATTGCAGACATTTCTACCACGTTTTTTTTAGATCACATCGATATTATGTTCACTTTGTTTCCTTAGTTCAGTGCATTTGAACTGATCTCACAGCAATTATGATCACCACCATGACGTAACTAGAGGTGACAAGCATGAGCATTGTACCGTCAGATAAGTGCTACATTTAGAAAATTTTTCAAGTAGGTATGACTGGTCTGGTTTTAGGTAAAGAGTTTATCAAAGGTTTTAGATCAAAATGGTACAAAAAAAAACAAACGTTTTCTATTGCATAGAATAGGATCCAGTAACATATTTTCCTTACTATATTAATATGTAAGTTATTTGTTTGAATGGAATTTTGTTATTATCTATCTATCTATCTATCTCTACAGTTAGGACCACAATTATTTTGACAGTGACACAATCTTCATGATTTGGGCGCTGCGTGCAACAACCTTGGATTTGAAATGAAACAACTGACATGCAATTGAAGTGTAGACTTTCAGGTTTAATTCAAGGGGTTGAACAAAAATATCCTGTAGGAATTGCAACCATTTTTCTACACAGACTCCTCATTTCCGGGGCTCAAAAGTAATGGGACAAATTAACATTACCATAAATAAAATGTTTTTTTTTTTAATACTTTGTAGAGAATCCTTTGCAGGCAATAACTGCCTGAAGTCTGGAACCCATGGACATCACCAAACGCTGGGTTTCCTCCTTTGTGATGCTTTGCCATGACTTTACTGCAGCTGTCTTCAGTTGTTACTTGTTTGTGGGTCTTTCTGCCTTAAGTTTTGTCTTAAGCAAGTGAAATGCATGTTCGATCGGGTTGAGATCTGGTGATTTTGGTCATTGCAGAATATTCCACTTCTTTGCCTTAAAAAACTCCTGGGTTGCTTTTACAGTATGTTTTGGGTCATTGTCCATCTGTACTGTGAAGCAACGTCCAATCAGCCTCGCTGCATTTGGTTGAATCTGAGCAGAAAGTAAATCCTTGAACCCTTCAGAATTAATCCGGCTGTTTCTGTCTTCAGTCACATAATTAAGTGATCCAGTGCCTTTGGCAGCCATGCATTCCCATGCCATCACACTGCCTCCACCACGTTTTACAGAAGATGTGGTGTGCTTTGGATCATGAGCCGTTCCAAGCCTTCTCCATACTGTAACGTCTATGGCCGAGGGCCGTTGCCAGTGTCACCCGTTCCTGCTGCCTGTACCTTGTATCCCGTGCTATCATATCTAGAGAGAGAGTAAAGTCGTGTCTTCCGCTGCCTCTACTGTGCCAGCTACAGTGTAAGTCAAGTTGTGCCTCCGCTACTGTCTACATTGCCTCAAGGTACCCGTTCTGGACTATAGACATTGTTTTGTACCTAGTTGGCCAGCTGCTAACCCGCTATGCGGTGCGGCCCAGTGGGTCCACACCCCGCACCGTGACAGGTCTTCCTTCACTGCTCCTATTCAAGCTCCTCCGATCGACCCTCCTGCTACACTTCCTGGCAGCTCCGGTTCGGATCCTTGGTTCTCGCTGCCATTGCTATCTTGGTTCCATGGAGACGCAAGTTCGTGCAGGGGGTTTCTGAACCAATGCCATATCCAGTTCACTTTACACGCCCGAGCATTCCCTTCGGACGGAGCCAGGATCGACTTCATTATATCTCTACTTGCCGGCAAGGCCCTGGCGTGGGCGAATCCAATCTGGGAACAACAGGGATACGAAACCCGAGATTTCCCGGGATTCGTGCGGCTGTTCCGTACCATATTCGAGGAGCCTGGACGAGTTTAGTCGGCAGACAGTGCTATCTTTAACCTTCGCCAGGGGGACGCCTCTGTGGGCGAATACACCATCCAGTTCCGGACCCTGGCAGGAGAATTGTCCTGTAACAATGAGGCCTTGGTAGCATCCTTCTGGCATGGTCTTTCGCCCGAGATCAAGGACGGACTTGCTGCTCGAGATCTACCAGCTGCCTTGGACGACCTGATTCTACTTGCTACTCGAGTGGACATAAGGCTTAGAGGGAGATCTCAAGAGATTCGACAGGAGAGATGGCTTCCTAGACTGGCACCCAACTTCCAGCAACACCCTCTTGCCTTCTTCTACTGCTCCACCCGAGGTTTTGACGTAGGTGGATCGGCTTAAACTGTCCATTCAAGAGAAATAGCACAGGCGCACCTCTGGACTCTGTTTATATTGCGGCCTCGCTGGCCATGTCGTGCGTCTGTGTCCCCAGAAGCCAAAAAACCCCAAAGACCAAAGCATTGGTTGGAGAGACAACCCTGGGCGATACTGCATTTAATAGTGAACTCTCATCCAAACTGTTCATTCCTGTGACCATCGTCGCTGGCGAGAGACCTCATCCAGTCTCTGCCTACCTGGACTCTGGCTCTGCAGCCAATTTCATCTGCCAAGAACTTATGGATCTTTTTCAGTTGCCCACTGTTCTGCTGGAAAGGCCGTTGATCGTTGCCTCAGTAGATTGACTGCCTATGCCTGACTCAGTTTTGTTTATGACCAAGCCGTTAAGACTCCAAGTGGGATTCCTTCACTCTGAACTCATCTCCCTGTTTGTCCTGCCCAAGGTCGTCAACCCCATGCTATTGGGTTTACTTTGGCTCCGTCTACATGCCCCAGTCCTGGATTGGAACTCTGGAGATGTTCTCCATTGGGGTCCCAAGTGTCTCAACCGCTGTCTGGTGCATGTTCATCTGCCTCAGTCTCCTCCGCATCAGTCACTGCTCTTACCATTACGTAGCTCTCAGTCTGTTACCTCTCCTCCACTCCTGTCCTCAATAACACCTTCACATGATTGGCAAGTCACCACCCCGCAGAAGATCCGCATGCTCATCTCCTGAAATACTCTGTGCTGCTGTGAACTCTGCTCTTACCATTACGTGGTGACTTGCCAATCATGTGAAGGTGTTATTGAGGACAGGAGTGGAGGAGAGGTAACAGACTGAGAGCTACGTAATGGTAAGAGCAGAGTTCACAGCAGCACTGAATCTGCACACTCATCTTCTGAAATACTCTGTGCTGCCTTAAACTCTGTGGACAGGTCAGGATCCTGTTTCTTTTAAATGCTGCACTGTAGCGCAGCCTTATATAGTGGATCGAGCGGGTTCCCCAGCAGCATTTAAAAGAAACAGGATCCTGACCTGTCCACAGAGTTTAAGGCAGCACAGAGTATTTCAGGAGAGGAGCGTGTGATTGACTGCAGAGGCTGCTGCAGCCTGTGATTGGCTGCAGAGGCCGCTGCAGCCTGTGATTGGCTGCAGAGGCAGTCACGTGAGATGAAGCGTCATCCCTGGAGGCCGGCCTTCTGACGTCATCCTGACGTGCGTGACCGCCACTACAGCCTGTGATTGGCTGCAGCGGCGACATGGATGAAACGTCATCGCTGGAGGCCGGACAGGAGGAATGTAAGTATGAACGTATTTTTTTTTTTATTACATTAAAATTTTATTTTCCGCGCGCCGAGCATGGTACTGTCAAGGTTGCTGAAAGAGTTAGTGGAGCCCACTAACTCTATCAGCACCCTGGACAGTACCATGCTCGGCGCACGGAAATTACAGGTTCGGTCAGAACTAGTTCGGTCCGAATCAAACTTTTTTGTGAAATTCGGCAAACTAGCCGAACCAAACTTTTCATAAGTTCGCTCATCTCTAGCCACAAACACAGTCTTGTTTTAAAGCCAAGATAGTCGCGGCTAGAGCCTTTAAAGTAGAAGCTCCTTCTGCAGTTACGCTGCCCCAAACCTAGCGCGAGCTAAACTGGAGGACCTTTTCCTGAAGCTCGGGTTTTACTGTCAGGAGGTTAAAGTGGGATCAGTCTGACTTGCCTTTTCTACAGATTCACCCTTGCCTGCCCACTTCTTCTGTTATATTCGCTATATTCCTGACTCATGACCCTGACGACCTCAGCCTTGTTTCTGGAATACACGTCTGTCTTTTCCTTGGATTTGTGGCCTCATTCTTGTTGTTTTACTAATGGTAATGACTCCAGGCCTGCCTAGCGACTATGATTCCATCTCATCCTTCGGCTTGGATCTTCCATCTATTTTTAATATAAGATAAGGACAATACGAGTACACACAAAATGCAGATTTGAAATGATCATTCTTTTTATTGAAGATAAATAATTATTTAAAACCTATATCATCCAAGTAATTGCCCCCTAAGCCAAATAACTTGGCAGTAACAACTGCAACCAAACATTTGTGATAACTTGCGATGATTCTTCATCACAGTGGAAAAATTTTGCCCCACTCTCAAAACTGCTGACAGAGCGATATAGTGGAGGAGGCGGGCATTGTAAACATACCTTTTGTCTCGGTGGTCATGCAACTTGTGATGTTTGATTCCCCAATGTTGCGATCACACATGGCTTTAAGGTGGGCACTTGATGTGCTAGCCCCACCCCTCAGATTTGACTTTGCCATTTAAAAACCTCAATTTAATATATTTGAGACATTCAGAGGTGGACTTGCTTGTTTGCTTTGAATCATTGTGTTGCTGCGTAACCCAACTTTAGGTCATGAACCGACAGGTGGACATTCTCCTTCAGGATTTTTTGATAGAGAGCTGAATTCACAGTTTCATCAATTATAACAAGTCGTCCAGGTCCGGCAGGAGCAAAGCAGCCCCAGATCATCACACTACCACCACTATTTTTGACTGTTGCCATGATGTTCTTATGGTGGAATTACGGTGATAGCTTTTCCCCAGATATAACAATGCCTGTGTCTTCCAAAAATTTCCACTTTAGGCATTATCCCAAAAGTCTTGGGGGTCATCTAGATGTTTTTTGGCAAATGCAAGATGAGACTTTGTGTATTTTTTGGTTAGCAGTGGTTTGCGCCTTGCAACTCTCCCATGGA
Source organism: Rhinoderma darwinii (assembly GCF_050947455.1). NCBI lineage: Eukaryota > Metazoa > Chordata > Amphibia > Anura > Rhinodermatidae > Rhinoderma > Rhinoderma darwinii. Next base: position 159,404,527 of record NC_134687.1, on the reverse strand, counting down.
TGCTATTTTTGCCCAGTGTCTTTCTTATTGTGGAATTGCGTACATTGACCTTAACTGAGGCAAGTGAGGCTTGCAATTGAAGCCTGCTGTTTGTCTCAGTGCTTTTGTGACCTCCTGGATGAGTCGTCGATCTGCTCTCGATTAAATTTTGGTATGCTGGCCACTCCGCTCACCAATGTTCCAAGTTTTCTCTATTTGTGAATAATGCATCTCACGGTGGTTCGCTGGAGTCCCAGAGCCTTAGCGATGGCTTTGTAACACTTCTTCCAGATTGGTAGAATTTAATGACTTTGTTATGCATCTGTATTTGATTCTCTTTAGAACATGGCATAATGAGTTTCTTTTTTAGACCTTCTAGCCTGCTTCACATTGCCATACAGGTTATATTTAGGGCTTCATTAATCAAAACTGTCTAACATAAAACTAGTATTGTTACCCATAGCAACCAATCAGAGCTCAGCTTTTATTTCCTAAACTGCCCTCAAAAATGAAAGCTGCAATGTGATTGGCTTAAAGGATCTTCTGCTAACGTCAAGGTGCCAGAAACCACAGGACACCTTCAGAGGTCTTGTGGAGTCCATGCCTTGACAGGTCAAAGCTGTTTTGGCGACATGAGGGAGACCTACACAATATTAGGCAGGTGATTTTAATGTTATGGCTGAATGGAGTATGTTATGAAACAGATCCCTCGCTATAACTATTTATCTCAAAGTGAATGGAAGAGATTCCAAATGCTAAAATTAACATAATCTTGCATCTATTTAGTTGGTACACTTTTTAATTGAAACAAAAAGCACAGTTATAGGGTTCTTAAATAATATGGATTTACTGATCAGTTAACTTTAAGATCAACCTTTGACAACCGATGCAAATTTACAACAAACATTTTTAAGGATCAGTTTATTAATTTATTTTTTTAAATAACAGATTGAAAACCTGATGCATTTTGTGAATTTATAATATAATTAAGGTAGTCTCGATGAAAAAAAAAAAGGGCCCAAAAGTAACTGTAAACCTATCTTAAAGGCTTTGTTTCATGAATCTGCATACAGTTCGATGCACTGTTTAACAAAGGGTACAGAACAACTGCCACAAATAATAAAATGTTTGTCTGGAAGCATTGCCTGTGAAACCAGTAAATCTCATAGCCAGTCCACAACTTCAATATACAAGGCGGCCATTTTTATGTATATAGATGATAATAAATGCACCTTTTGGAAGTTCTCCTTTTAACCCGTTAACGACGAGTGACAGATACATCCGTCACGAGCGGGTGCTAGTTCGGGCGTAGCGACAGATATATCCGTCACACTGATCTCATGGGTACTGCCAAGATCAGCGGAAGGAGAACGGCTGTTACATACTGCCAAGCTCCTGCCGCAACTGCCAGAATCGAAGAGCTCTTCGATTATGGCACTTTAACCCCTTAGATGGCGCGGTCAATAGTGACCGCGGCATCGAATGTGTTTGACAGAGGGAGAGAGCTCCCTCTGTCACGCCATCGGCACACCCACAACGAGATCAGAAGATCGCAAAGTTAAGTCCCCTAGAGGGACAAAAAAAAAAAAAGTAAAACAGTTAAATAAAGTTTATGAAAGAAAAAATGTAAAGAAATAATGGTTTTTTTTTTTAGTAAAAGTGTCAAAAATCGCTGCGATCGTAACAACTCAAACAATAAAGTTACCACATTAATTAAACTGCCGGGTGAACGGCATCCAAAAAAAATGCAAAAGACAATAGCAAAATTCCTTTTTTTCTCCTATTCCCGCCATAAAAAATAAAAATAAGGGCATGTTCACACGTCCTCACGTATTTTCGGCCGTTTTTTCGGGCCGTAAACGACCGAAAAGTCGGAAGCAGAACGCCTCCAAAAATCTGCCTATTGATTTCAATGGGAAAACGGCGTTCTGTTCCGACGGGCCATTTTTCTTGAGCCATTTTTGGAGCCGTTTTTCATAGACTCTATAGAAAAACAGCTCCAAAAACGCCCGTTAAAAAAGCTGCGAATATCGCAAGTGGCTTAAAAAACTTCTGAAAATCAGGAGCTGTTTTCCCTTGAAAACAGCTCGGTATTTTCAAACATTTTTGACTCAGCGTGTGAACATACCCTAAAAGTTAATCAACAAGTCCCATGTACCCCAAAATAGTACCAATGAAAACTACACCTTGCCACAGAAAAAAAAGCCACATATGATTACATTGACAAAAAAATAAAAGTTACGGCTCTTGGAATGCGGCGATGCAAAAAGTAGTAATTTTTTAAAAAGTTTTTTTTTTGTGCAAACGTAGGAAAACATATATAACCTTACATATTTGGTATCCCCGTAATTGAGCCGACCCATAGAATAAAGGTAACATGTTATTTTTGCCACATAGTGAATGGCGTAAATTTATAAGGCGAAAAACAATGCTGGAATAGCTATTTTGAATTCTCTCCTAAAATAAAGTTAATAAAAGTTAATCAATATATTCTATGCATCCAAAAATGGTGTAATTAAATACAGCTCGTCCCGCAAAAAACAAGCTCTTATACGGCTATGTCGACGGAATAAAAAAAAAAGTTTTGACTCTTGGAATGCGAAGGTGAAAAAACAAAAAATAATCCTTGGTCATTAACGCGCAAAAAGAGATGGTCATTTAGGGGTTAATTCAAGAAAACTATGTTTCAATTTGCTGGGCAAGAGTACTTATATTTTCAAATGTACAAAGATTAATTGAATTAATTTAATTTTTTGTTTGTTTGAAAGGGTTGTCTCAGAATGACAGCCACTGTGCTCTTTTAGGGCATACGGGCTTCATAGAGGGGGTTCCCCTATCGGAATTTCAGAACTGTGCCAGAATGGAGATACTCTCTGTAAGAGTGGCTTCCACTCTGGCGGACCCAGTGTGTCCACGCAGTACATGGAAGTTCATTCATTTGAATGGTCTCCATGTATGTATATCAGCCGATATAAGCTGATCAACAGAGGGTGAGAGAAACGGGAGCTGCAGGGGCTTCCTTTTAAAAAGGAGTTTTCTGCATGAGACTACCCTTTTAATAATATATAATTTCTTTCATAAATAACAATGCTTTAAATAACAATGTTGCTGGTCATATACCAGTGATCATTTAGAAGTTACATTTTTTCCCTAATGCACACTTTCATGGCTATTTGCATATCAAATATCACTCCATGTAAATGTTCATTGTGTGTATAGACTAACCAGATAGTTATACCTGTATGGCTTCGTATGTGAACTCTGAGTGTCCCGTTGCTTGCAAACTTCTGGCCGCAATAAGGGCAGATCTTCTCTTTTTCTCCTGTGTGGGTCTACAAAACAATAATATAATTTCACTACACAATAAATTACAAAGAATATTAATCTACATTACGGAGCAGTACATAAATGTACAGGTATAAAATTATTACTACTACTACTACTCTATTTTAACTTTTTGTGCTAGTTTATTTTTTTTATTTTTTTACTAGGCTTTATGCAATATGGAAAAAAAATGACAGGATACTACAATGGCCGCAACTGAGTATAAGGAAGCAAAAAGTCCTCTATAATAGTAATACAGAATTATTTCATTGTAGCAGCATATTGTTGGTTCCTATAACCTATTACATTATTAGGGTATGTTCACACGGCAGCCTCCGTTACGCCTGAAATTACGAAGCTGTTTTCAGGAGAAAACAGCTCCGGAATTTCAGACGTAATGGCATGTGCAGGTGTTTTTCGCTGCGTCCATTACGGACGTAATTGGAGCTGTTTTTCCATGGAGTCAATGGAAAACGGCTCCAATTACGTCTCAAGAAGTGACATGCACTTCTTTGACGCGGGCGTCTTTTTTACGCGCCGTTATTTGACAGCGGCGCGTAAAAAAAATGACCGTCGGCACAGTACATCGTAAAACCCATTCAAATGAATGGGCGGATGTTTGCCGACGCTTTGGAGCCGTATTTTCGGACGTAATTCGAGGTTAAAACGCCCGAATTACGTCCGTAAATAGGGTGTGTGAACCCAGCCTTTCAGTTATAAAGAGAATTTGTATGTCATAAATGTAACAGATCGGACAAACTGCAGTTTAGTATCCTATTTTATGTCAAAATTTCTAACATGGAAAGTATAAGTAGTTACAAAAAGAAAGAAAAAGTTTTTTTGTTTTTTTTTAATATGGTGATCAGTCAACTCTGCGCACTTGTCCATAGCCCAGTTTATCACTTCCCTCTGTTACTGTAAAGGATCTGCCAGGCACAGCTTCTTTATCAACGCCCATAGGTAATCAGTCTGCACCTGCTTCTAGGTCTGTGAGACTGACTCCATCTTCCACCACTCAGGATGGCAGGCTTAGGAGTGGGAGAGCCTATCGCAGCCTGGCCAGACGGAGCTAGCTCCCGCCCTCTGTCTATTCATACCTGACTTTCCTGTTCCTCCTTGCTTGTGAATCTTCTCTGTTGGTTTCCTGGCCCTGCTGCAGCTTCTTGTACTATTTGTCCCTGCTTCGTATTGACCCTTGCTTGTTCACTACTCTCCTGCTCTGCGTTTGGCACCTCGTACTCTCCTGGTTTGACTCGGTTCGTTTACTACTCTTGTTGCTCACGGTGTTGCCGTGGGCAACTGCCCCATTTTCCTTAGGTTCTGTGTTCCCTTGTCTGTTTGTCTGTCGTTCACTTATTGAGTGTAGAGACCGTCGCCCAGTTGTACCCCCGGTCGCCTAGGGCGGGTCGTTGCAAGTAGGCAGGGACTGAGTGGCGGGTAGATTAGGGCTCACTTGTCTGTTTCCCTACCCCCATCATTACAGTTACTACGCTGCTTAGCTGTCTTATGAAGAGTGTCCAACAGAAAACTGTTGCCACTCACTTTGGCTCCCATCACGTATATTTATATCCATAGGAGGGAAATTAGTAACATTTCCACTCTAGTTTTTTGGTGTAGAATAGTCGCAAATGGCTCAAACATCACAAAAATGTCGACTTTTGAGCCATTTGTACCGCTCTCGCCATGTTTCTAAAACAGTGGGTGGAGCTTAGTTGAAGAGAGCGGTCCACCCACGGTCTGGCGCATTTACAGAAATTTACGCCAGCTCCTGCCTGATGTAAATTTCGCTCAGTAGCACACGGACAGCGAAAGATGCAACAAATTTATTAAATGGTGTACGTACGCCTCTTACTAAATTTGTCTCATCTTACTCTAGCGTGTTTCCTATCGAGACTGGCGCATAAAACACCAGTCTTAATTTGTTCCCCCCGTAGTCTCTGCATCATGGATGTTTTTGTGTAAGTAAACACAACATATCTATAAGTTACAGTTTCTTATGCATCACGTGTACCCGTTCTAATTGTCGTTAAAGCCAGGAGCATTTGAGAAAAACTAGAATTGTAGATATGAAAAAGGGTGCACTTACTTTTTTGTGACTTTTCAGTACTGATGGAGTCACAAAAGCTTTGTCACAAAGATCGCACTTGTACTTCTTATGGCCGTCATGTACCACTTGTATATGAACATTTAATGTGTCTTTCCTTTTAAATGTAGCATCACAGTGATCGCACTTAAATGTACGTTCGCCTGAGAAATAAAAAAAAGTAAAGAAAAAAAAGAACTTGATATTAACGTCACAGCATTGTGGGAAAAAACATATACAAGATACTGAAAATCCGAAATGATCTATATCATGAGATGAGTCAGCTCCTTGTATCAGAAAGAGGCATTGTGAAATAATACTGTAGACAAGAGATAAATTAGAATACAAATAAGATCTGTCCACTTCCCACTTGTTATTATGTAATGTATTTTACATTTTCCCATATATTCAGCAAAATGATAGTATTTGGTATTGTTTAGCTTTGTGATCTAGCTAATAACTGATCTGTTTTGAAACAAAATGGGATAATTTGCAATAATTTAACTGATCAAGATCTGTTTAAGATCTATGGAGGGGAAGGACTTGGGAAAAGTAACCACATGTACCTTAATGGAGGACAGATGGATGATAGCGTCCAATTGGAAAAACATGTCTGTTCTCAGTTTGTGATGTGTCCTATGGAGGATTTGTTTTGTGTTGGAGATAGAAGACATCTTCTTTTCCTTCATCATCAGTGGAGCCAACATAATAAATGTGTGGTTTGCCTAGACTATATAGGATGTTTATAGGTCTATTCATCAAGACTTCTTCTTGATCTCACCAGGACATAAATAAGATGTCTTCCTGTGTTATTATTAGGAATCTATTGAAAACTATAATATTTTACATGCTTTATTTTTTTTTTTTAAGTCAACAAGCAAATGCATTGCTCAATATGGACTTTAACCCGTTAGTGACCAGCCTATTTTGGGCCATAATGACAGAGCAATTTTTTTTCAGTTTTTTTGATGTCACATTTCAAAAGCATTGACTTTTTTATTTTTCCGTTGATATAGCTGTGAGAGAGCTTGTTTTTTGTGGGACATGTTGTATTTTTAATGGCACCATTTTGGGGTACATGTAGTTTATTGATTAACTTTATTAACTTTTTTTAGGGAAATGGAAAAAAACCTGAAATTTCATCACTCTTTTTGTGTCTTAAATTTTACGCCATTTAACTTTATTCAGCGGGTTGTTACGATTATGGCATGACGTCCAATTTATATATATTGTTATGTTGCCATATTCTAAGAGTCATACCTTTTTTATTTTTCCGTCAAAGTAGCTGGGCAACTTTTTATTGATACCATTTTGGGGTACATAGGACTTTATGATTGTTTTTTATTGCATTTTTTTGGAAGGCAGGATGAACATAAAACAGCAATTCTGACATTGATTTTTATTTGACTTTTTACGGTGTTTACCGTGCGGGTTACATCAAATTATAGTTTTATATTTCTGTCTGTTACGGATGCGGCAATACCAATTATGTGTAGCTTCTTAAAAAATGTTTCGTTTTTTTTCCATAATAAAGTATTTTCTAAGGGGAGAAGGTGGATTTTTCATTTTTTTTCACTTGGGATTTTTCATTTATTTGTTAGTAACTTCATTAAACAATTTTTACTATGCGATCATTTGATCGCTTTTATAATATACTGTGATACATCTGTATTGCAGTGTATTATGCCTGTCAGCATAAAATTGACAGGCATTCTATAAGGCCCGGCCTAATAGGCATACTTTGAAGGCAGTCCTGGGGGCCTTTGTCAGGCCCCCGGCTGCAATGGAAACCATCAGCACTCCATGAGCGGCATTTAAGGGGTTAAATGGGTGGGATCGAAGGTGACTTGAATCATGCCCATTAGAGCAGGAGCCTAACTGTCTTAAGACAGTTCGACACCAACACTAGCCAGCACGTTCCGTGCCAGGCATATGCCACAGCGCTGTTAAAAGGCAGTGCTGTGGTATAAGTACCCTTAATGGGGTTAAAGTTAAAGAGGCTCTGTCACCAGATTTTGCAACCCCTATCTGCTATTGCAGCAGATAGGCGCTGCAATGTAGATTACAGTAATGTTTTTATTTTTTAAAAACGAGCATTTTTGGCCAAGTTATGACCATTTTTGTATTTATGCAAATGAGGCTTGCAAAAGTACAACTGGGCGTGTTGAAAAGTAAAAGTACAAGTGGGCGTGTATTATGTGCGTACATCGGGGCGTTTTTACTTCTTTTACTTCTTTTACTTCTCTTCAGAACGCCCAGCTTCTGGCAGATCACACTGTGACGTCACTTCCCCAGGTCCTGCATCGTGTCGGCACCAGAGGCTACAGTTGATTCTGCAGCAGCATCAGTGTTTGCAGGTAAGTAGCTACATCGACTTACCTGCAAATGCCGATGCTGCTGCAGAATCAACTGTAGCCTCTGGTGCCGATGTGTCCTCGCTCGTCCGACACGATGCAGGACCTGTGAGTGACGACACAGCGTGATCTCTCGAGAACACGCTGTGTGTCTGCACTGCCAGAAGCTGGGCGTTCTGAAGAGAAGTGGATGATACTTCTCGTCAGAACGCCCAGCTAGTAAAAGAAGTAAAAACGCCCCGATGTACGCACATAATACACGCCCAGTTGTACTTTTACTTTTCAACACGCCCAGTTGTACTTTTGCAAGCCTCATTTGCATAACTACAAAAATGGTCATAACTTGGCCAAAAATGCTCGTTTTTTAAAAATAAAAACGTTACTGTAATCTACATTGCAGCGCCGATCTGCTGCAATAGCAGATAGGGGTTGCAAAATCTGGTGACAGAGCCTCTTTAAGTTCCCCAATATGTGTTGTCATACAAGACTAAGGTTTGGCTGCAAGCTATTAAGACTACAAAGGACTCTTTCAAAATAATCATAGTACTACATTTTACTGTTCATGCAATGAGTATTGAAGAAATTGCTACATTCTTTAAAAAAAAAAAATTGTGCAATCAAAATTATTGATAAAATATTCAATAGGTCATTACATTTAATTGTCCCCCGCTTTCAATATAATAGTCTCTATGTGAACACAAGCCTTTATTCCAGTATTAAAATCTGTAGTGCAATGCAATAAGTGACAAAAATAATTCAGCAGCTAAAAGAAGGAACAATAGATTGCAGAAAGTATTACATAAGATATAAAAATAAAAAAAATATTAAATATTAAATATTTAATTGTATCCCGGTTCCATTTATAGTACTTGTGTCCTCCTATATGGTAGAGAGGCCACTGGGCCCTAACAGGCACCAAATCCCGGACCAAACTGCAAGCTCTGCACTGCCTTTAGTTTTGCCCCTAAATGTGTATCATGTGAGTCCTTTAGGTTCTTACAACTGCAAAGAAAGCGTAGTGGGAGGTGTGAGGTGGGGAATGCTATTTCTAAAAATAAAAACATAATGAACAAATATGCTAATGTATAGTATTATTAAACCGCAGCTCCACTTTAAGACTACACTTTTCTTTCCCTATTAAATGATAAATATCAAATAAGAACTCCCTACTGAAGGTTTTTATTTCTTATACCTCCCTCCACTTTCAATTTTTTATGAAAGTAAAGATTGCTGTAAAATCAGCTGTGTCTGTATTTAGAACAGGGTGAGCAGGAATTGTAAAACCTCGCAGCACGGTGGTCAGTGTGGTCATTTTTTTTAGAATGAAAGCATATTAGGGAGTTGCTATGTAAGTATAACCACATTCCATGGTTTATCGGGAAAGTATTTTTTTAAAATAACTCTGAAAAATGATAAATCAACTGAAAAAGAATTGTTTTTCCCACAATAATGGCCATCAAATAACACAATACAAAATTGTTGCAAGACCTGTGGACATATAGGTAAAAAACAAACAAACACACTATAAAGACAATAGTGAAAAGCCCACCCGAAAGGTATCAGTTATGGCTTACTTGTGATGTGTTCCCTCCATTGTTTCAGTGACCCAGCTGAATGACCCTCACATCTCATGATATTCCATGTGCATTCCCTGACTAAAGGAAATACCAGCACGGAGGGAAATAAGGCGGAAAGGTCCAACCATTCTTCGATCTGCAGCCACGCCTCAGTAAAAGCCTGGTGCTTTATACTACATTGTTGTTATACTATGTAATTAATCTTTTTACTTTCACTAATATATGGGGGAAAGGAAGAGAACAATTCCTATCACGTTAAAAGAAAAGGAGATATACATATGTAAATGAATGGTGCCCTTTTGCCCTTAAATTAGCACTTACTGTTGTGTATTAGCAGGTGCCTTTGTAGTGAGAAGGGAGTGCGGAACAAAGCCTTACATTCCTCGCACTGGAATGGTCTCTCCTCTGAATGCGTCTGAAAAGAGGGTAAAACGGAGAAGGGTCTGGTTAAAAAGATCACGCAAATTAATTAAGCCTAATTACAATGGGAGCAGTGGAATTAACTAAACCTTCCTAAATAGGATGTGGGGAGACTATAGACAGATTCCGGAAACATCTCATAATATTCTAGATTAAACATTATCATAAGGAATCTTAAAGATTATGGTTATTCATGCAGAATTCTGAAGGGGTAAAATAAAAATGAATAAGACATACATTGTTCTGCTGTTTAACAAGGATAAACAAAACACTCTTAAACTTTTTCAGACAATGAATATGGATTTAATATCGTCATAGTAAGTATCAAGAAAAAAATGCATTTCAAGTTATTTTTAAGTATTTTTTTTTATTGGAGGATTTCATATATTTAACCAATCCCTCCATATTATGACCTATAGCAATACTTGGTGGCAATTAATGAGAGAAGTTATTGTAAAGCTGCAATACGATCCATGTAGTATTTCATGTTTCCTGCAGCATTGCGGGCTATCATTATCTGCCGAGTGCTTCCTCTAGTGATCTCAGCGGTTATCGCACTAGGACACCTTGTAATTAGTCCCTGGAGAACCTCCTGACAGAATAGGCATATTTCAGAGAGATCATTAGAGAGATGATAGATAGATAGATAGATAGATAGATAGATAGATAGATAGATAGATAGATAGATAGATAGATAGATAGATAGATAGATAGATAGATAGATATGAGATAGATAGATGATAGATAGATAGATAGATAGATAGATAGATAGATAGATAGATAGATAGATAGATAGATAGATAGATAGATAGATAGATAGATAGATATGAGATAGAGAGATAGATAGATAGATAGATAGATAGATAGATAGATAGATAGATAGATAGATAGATAGATAGATATGAGAGAGATAGATAGATAGATAGATAGATAGATAGATAGATAGATAGATAGATAGATAGATATGAGATAGAGAGATAGATAGATAGATAGATAGATAGATAGATAGATAGATAGATAGATAGATAGATAGATAGATAGATAGATAGGAGATAGATAGATAGATAGATAGATAGATCACACATAAATGGAGACTTTTCAGCAGGTTTCCAGCCTAAGAGACAGTGACACAATACCTGTACATGATTTCTGTCTTCTATTAGAGTAAGAAATCATCCTGTAAGTCTTTTCCATATGGAGGTATCTGATGTATAAGAACTTTTTATGATGTAACATATCTCAGACAAAGGTAAAACTTTACATACCAAGAAGGAAACTACCCACATCACTTCAGCAACCTCTCTTTGCACAGCTGTTGGTAATGTAGCAAGCAGATCGCAAAAAGCAATAGACAGATAGTGGCATAAAGGCTACACAAGAAAACAATTATCATTAGCCATAAGCGCTTGGCTGAATTGACCCTCTGCAACGGTCCACTTATTATAAAGCCTGGGAAGTTCTGCAATACAAGGGCTGCAAAGTATGCAAAATGCATCCTAGGTGTGGGAAACTGAGAAAAATGTATGGATCAAAGAATAACGAAGGCTAAATCAAAGTACCAATGAAAAGTAAGCCAAGAAAACATCCCATGCCACTGATATAGTGCTGGTAATTACTGATACTACTGGAGCCATAGATACATCTATAGGTTAGCAACATTTGTCTTACTCCAACCAAAAAAATTTTCAAACACATGAGTTCTGTGCCCTTTTTATTCCACAAATGGGGCAGATTTTCATGACCATAAGCCATCATTTTCGCTATAACACATTATCAATCCTATTGGTTGAATAGTGTGCATTTTACAGGAGGCTTTAGCAATAAAAGAAAAACAGAAGAATAAAACGCGAGGGTAAAAAGATGACTGTTCCTCAAATGGGGATGAGCTGTAATATGAGACAAAGCCCATGGATGAGTACGACTCGGTTTCTAAAACAAAACAAAAAACAGGACCATTACATGATACCATTGTAGTGTAAAGCTGGGAAAATATAATCTGATCTGGCCACTTCATTTGAGGGTTGAGCAGCAGAACATCACATATGTTCTTACCTCGCTCCAATGCAGTCCCTTACTTAGGGCCATTATTGAGAACGTAGCTTATTTTATGCCTATACATACTACAGTGGGATAACTGTCAAAGAAAACACATCGTAAAGTGAAGATTTACCTATTAACTGTGTTACATATCCGCAACCTACAGGCTACTAATAAAGACAAACCAAAACTATGACCCTTATCTAAACGCACAACATTAACCTGAAATAAATTGATATCTATGAAGGAGCTGAATACAGACCCATTGTAAAGTATTCTGTCAGTGCATACAGCATATACTACATTGTAGGTAAAGAAATAATGGTTGAAGACTACTGCAACATTTCCCACTGCATGAACTGTAATTCAGCCCTAGCCCCGAGGAGCTGTCACCCTTCCTGCAGGACTACCCATAGGTAAGGACTTCTTGATCCTAAATGGTAACTTCCTGGAGTAACTGCATATAGTTTAATTCCTTATCTTTACATCACTGAACATGTGTTATATCCTGCCCCATTCACATATTGTCCAAGTGACGGTCAAGAAATTGGGCTGATTTGGATTAAAAGATATAGGGTCAGATTTATCCATGTATTTAAACCTCTTTTCTGTGGCGTACGGACCAATTGCTATATTTATAAAGCACCTGTAACACTTTTCCCAATACCTACAAATAAGTCCTAAATGTAGATGGGGTTTTAGAGTTACACCAAGTGTGACTCATTTATCAAAGATTTCAGACACTTTATTACTTAGAAAAGGGTTGGAAAAAAAAGCCATGTCCGACATAGAGTTGTTTTTAGACTATGGCAGATTATCGTTTTAAAGACCGACATTTTTCGTTTTTACGCTTTAGTTTTTTACTCCCCGCATTCCAAGAGCCATAACTTTAGTATTTTTTCGTCAATAGAGTGGTGTGAGGGCTTATTTTTTTTGCGGGAGGAGTTGCAGTTTCTTTTGGCAATATAGTTTTGTTTGGGTTTCGTTTTTACAGCTTTCAAAGTGCGGTAAAAACAACAACATAACTTTATTCTGCGGCTCAATACGATTACGGTCATACCAAATTTATATAGATTTTTTTTATTTTTTACTACTTTTACGCCGTTCACTGTGCGAGTTAAATAATGGTATATTGTAATAGTTTGGACTTTTACGGACGTGGCGATACCAACTTTTTTTTTTCCATTTTGCTTAGGGAAAAATGGGAAAAGGTTTTGTTTTTTTTTAACTTTTAATATGTGCAGTACATTTTTACAGGCTTCTGCTAAGCCTTGCCAGAGGCATGGCTTAGCAGAGGTAGACAGAACGCAGACCTGGGGGCCGCCCTCTCCTTCCAACGGTTTAAATGCCACTGTCGCTATTGCTGGGGCATTTAACTAGTTAAAAGGCCAGGAACAGCGCAATACACAGCACCTGCAGCGTATGGAGCCAGCTCAAAATTTCACACCCCTGCTCCATGACGTTAATTTTCGTCATTGGTCGGGAAAAGGTTAATCAACCTGGTGATGAATCTGCTGCATGCTACACTGGGGGAAAGATTGGTGCAATACTCGTATGGTGCGCCTGTATTATTAAATCTCCCCATGTAATGTCATATGTTTACTTTAGATTGGCAGAGTTTTTTTTTGGTTCAATCTTTTTATTAAAGTTTTTCATATATAACAAGCATGACATTAAGCATATTGATTTCTCATGCAGGATACTCAATTCGTCATACATAAAATAAAGTGAAATATATAGCAAAAAAGCATTGAGAAACATATAAAATAAACACACGTACATACAGATATTCCACAAAGTTGACAGTGAAGTGTATCATTTAGCAAACAATTACGTTCATTGTGCATACATCTTTAACATTACTGTCTCAGAATAAATTAAATCATCCTCTTCAGTTCCAAGTGCCCCTCAGAAACCAGACAACCTAAAACATTTAAGGATGTTAAGGATTACAGTTGGAGTTATTTCTCCATGCGTCCCATATGTTCGAAAAGGATTGAGGAGTGGGCGATCCATACGCCACTATCTTTTCATATAAATATGTATTGTTTATTACTGAAATCACTTCTTCAATAGGGGGAGTAAAGGTGGATTTCCAATACCTGGACAGAACAATTTGAGCTATAACCAATATCTTATATATCAGAGCTCTGAATCTCGGGGGAATAACATGAAGCTCCAGAAATAACAAAGGTAACTGAGGCGATCCAATGATAGTTGTCTTGATAGTGTTGAAAATTAATCGCCAGTACCCCAATATGCAAGGGCATGTCCACAGAATATGCGGTACAGTACCCCTTTGACCACAACCCCTCCAGCACAAGTAAGAAGATGTTGCATAAATTTTACTTAACCGGTCTGGAGTATAGTACCATCTCAATATAGTCTTCATTGCAGATTCGTAATGTGAACTACAACTAAGAGATTTATTAATCCATCTAAAAGCTTTGGACCACTCTCCGTTCTCAAAGGTAATACCTAAATCTTTTTCCCATTCCCGGAACGGGTAGGTCTTAACAAAGAGATTCTGTCCCTCAATAAGAGAATATATAGACTTTAAACCCTTGTTTCGCTGTGAGAACACCTGAAAGATAGATGTATTACCACAAATCTCCTCCCGACGTCGAGCTGTCAAGAAATGTTTCATCTGTATATATTTATATCTATCCGCCTCTGTGAGAGCATATATAGCAGATAATCTTTCAAAAGGCAAAATTTGGGAATTTACACAGAGTTTAGAGATGTCAGAGATACCCTTTTGAGTCCATGGGGTCAGATTCAAATTGGGGATCGCCATTTCCAATAATTCCGTGGGATAAGTGTTTATATCTAAAACGGTATTTGGGAGAGAAAGCTCGTGAAATTTTAACCAAATATGGATTGAGGCTTTAGTCAATGGAGAAACACATGAAGAAATAGGTATCTTCTAATATGAAGCCAACAGCAACAATTTTAAGTTAAACGGTTGTGCTCCGTAGTTTTCAATTTGTACCCAATGTTTATGGGTGTCCAGTCGCCACCATGAAACCAACGGAGATATTAGAGAAGCCATATAATAGTGGTGTATGTCCGGTACTCCAACCCCCCCTGCTTTCCTGTCTTTAGTTAGCAATGCATATGAAGTCCTAGGTTTACGCCCCGCCCATATGAATTTCGTGATAATCTTCTGTATAGAAGCAAAGAATGACCTAGGGACCGAGATAGGGAGAGTGCGGAATAAGTATAGCAGCTTAGGAAGTAACATCATTTTAAAAGCTGCTATCCGTCCTATCCATGAAATCTCAAATTTGGTAATTCTCTGAGTCTCAAGTTGAATAACATTTAACATTGGTATATAATTGCGTTTATAAAGACATTTGTGAGATGAAGTCAAGACTACCCCCAGATAATCTATACAATCTGATTGCCAATCAAAAGAGAACCGACTTTTCAGGAAAGAAAGCGAGTGCCCAGGAATATGATTCCTACCGCTGCTTCAAGAGATTCCTCTGGATCTGATAGCGTGAGGATCACATCATCTGCATATAATGACACGGTATGTTCCCGATCCCCTATCTTTACCCCTTTAACAAAAGGAGCTTCCCGTAATGCCTGTGCCAGTGGTTTTATTGAGAGAACAAATATCAGGGGAGACAACGGATATCCCTGCCTGGTCCCATTAGAAATGGAGAACGCGTCCGAGAGAGCTCCATTCGTAAAAACCCTGGCTGAGGGTGCAGAGTACAGTCCCTTAATGGCTGTCAATATTTTACCACTAAATCCCATATGTTTAAGGACCGAGAACGCGTACATCCAGTTAATGTGATCGAATGCTTTTTCAGCATCCAATGAGACCAACACCGAAGGTATGCCTCCCGACTCCAAATAATGTAAAATGTTTAGGATGCGCCTTGTATTGTCTATTTTTAACAAATCCAACCTGGTCAGGGTTCACCAGATCAGGTATCAGAGGAGCCAAACGAACAGCCAATAATTTAGCATAACTTTTCAGATCCGAATTAAGTAATGATATAGGCCTAAAATTTTGTGGAACATCTGGAGGCTTCCCTGGTTTGGGCAAGGTTACTATTAATGCTTCCTGGTTCTCCCTCGGGAATGAACCCGATTCCATAGCCTTATCAAAAACCCCTTGCAGGTGTGGGGCAAGAATAGATTGGAATGTTTTGTAGTAATCATTTGCCAGGCCATCTGGTCCCGGAGATTTATGTGCAGGATGGGAAGCAATAATCCTAGAGATCTCTTCCTTTGTTACGGGAGAGTTCAACGTCCCCAGTTGGTCTTCAGTTAATTTTCTAAGGTGTAATTTGGACAAGAACTGTTGAATATCTGCTTCTAGTATTGGGAGGGAAAAAGGATCTGAGCGCAAATCATAAAGCATACTATAATAGTCCTTGAATCTATTGGCAATGTCATTAGGGCTATATAATTTGCCAGTGTCCGCTTTATTTTTCAGATAAGGAATTCTATTTTTAGTGTGCTGCACTTTAATGCGGGAAGCTAAGAGTTTAGTTGCTTTATCGTTCTGGGAATAGTATTTGGCTTTCACCTTTCTTTTAAATATGTTGATAGCGAAGTAGGAGAGAGGTACGGAGTTTCTGCCTAAGATTCGCAAGGTCAGCTACTTGTGCTGACGTTTGTTGAGCTTTATTAAGTACTTCCAATTGTTTGATATCTTCAAGAAGCTTAGAGATCTGTTCATTCCTTAATTTTTTGTCCCTATGCCCCAGCTTAATAAATGTTCCCCTTATAAAAGCTTTATGCGCATTCCACAAGATGTATGGATCAGTTACAGAGTCAACATTAGCCTCAAAATATTCCGTTATATCGGTCTCGAAAATAGGTCGATATTTCGAGTGATTCAAAATGTACGAATTACTTCTCCATACAAGAGAATTATACGTCTCCTCTACCGACAATGTATTGGCGGCATGGTCCGACCACGTAATGGTTTCAATCGTGGACGCCTGAGAAACTAACAAACTTTCTTTGTCTACCACAAACATGTCTATTCTTGAATATGTTTTGTGTGCTGCCGAGAAATACGAATAGTCTCGCTCCGTGGTATGATGTGTTCTCCAAACATCATACAACTCCCTCTGCCACAGTACTCTGCCCAGGGACCGTGCATTTCCTCTGGCAGAAGAAGTTGCATCCACCGCAAAGTCCGATACAGTGTTAAAATCTCCACAGATGATAAACCTCCCCTGCTTGACCTTATTCACCCGTCTCAATAGTTTATGAACAAATCCAGGGGCGTAGCTAGAGGCTCATGGGCCCCGATGCAAAAATTCTTACTGGGCCCCCCCCCTCCGCAAACTTCTCATGGCCGACGGTCCGCTTTCAGCTGCATCGCTGGGTCTCCTTAGTGACCCAACAATGCAGCACTAGCAGCCGGGGGCGTCACTAAGGCTGGGTTCACACACACTATTTACGGACGTAATTCGGGCGTTTTAGCATTGAATTACGTCCGAAAATGCGGCTCAAAAGCGTCGGCAAACATCTGCCCATTCATTTGAATGAGTCTTACGATGTTCTGTGCCGACGGTCATTTTTTTTTACGCGTCGCTGTCAAAAGGCGGCGCGTAAAAAAGTGCCTGTCACTTCTTCAGACGTAAATGGAGCCGTTTTCCATGGACTCCATGGAAAACCAGCTTCAATTACTTCCGTAATGGACGCAGCAAAAGACGCCTGCACATGCCATTACGGCTGAAATTACGGTGCTGTTTTCTCCTGAAAAGAGCACAGTAATTTCAGCCGTAACAGACGCTGCCGTGTGAACATACCCTCAGGGCTTAAAATGTCCGGGAAATAGCCCCAATACATATGTGTCCGCCCCAAAAAAAAGTGTGTATATGAGACAGCATAGCATTAGAGATGAGCGAACCGGGACAACCGAACCCGGTTTCGGTCCGAACTTCCGGTAAAGTTCGGTTCGCAGCGAATCCGAACTTCACCGGGTTCGGCCGAACCCGTTTTGACCGAACCCGGTCAAAAACATTATACAAATCGGCAGCCACTTATCTCTATCAATCACTGATAGAGAAAAGAGGCTGCTGATTAAAAATAAAATAAAAAGCATTTCATACGTACCCGGTCGTTGTCTTGTTAACGAGTCCCTCTTCTTCCTCCAGTCCGACCTTTTCTGACGCGGCAGCCTGTGATTGGCTGCAGAGGCCTCTGCAGCCTGTGATTGGCTGCAGAGGCCGCGGCAGCCTGTGATTGGCTGCAGCGCTCACAAGGCTGCATCGTCATCAAGGAATGTCGGGCCGGATGTCGAGAGGGACGCGTCACCAAGGCAACGGCCAGGAGACCGGACTGGAGGAAGCAGAAAGTTCTCGGTAAGTATGAACGTCTTTTTTTTTACAGGTACTGTGATCGGTAGTCACTGTCCAGGGTACTGAAACAGTTACTGCCGATCAGTTAACTCTTTCAGCACCCTGAACAGTGACTATTTAGTGTATGTGCACACACACTAATTACGTCCGTAAATGACGGACGTATTTCGGCCGCAAGTACCGGACCGAACACAGTGCAGGGAGCCGGGCTCCTAGCATCATACTTATGTACGATGCTAGGAGTCCCTGCCTCTCTGCAGGACAACTGTCCCGTACTGTAATCATGTTTTCAGTACGGGACAGTAGTTCCACGGAGAGGCAGGGACTCCTAGCATCGTACATAAATATGATGCTAGGAGCCCGGCTCCCTGCAGGGTGTTCGGTCCGGTACTTGCGGCCGAAATACGTCCGTCAATTACGGACGTAATTAGTGTGTGTGCACATACCCTTACTGACGTCACCTAGCAACGCTGCCGTAATGATGGGTGCACACATGTAGCCACCCGTCATTACGGGGCCTCATGCACACGAGTCGACCATAAAAACACCCGTTATCACGGGTCGTAATTACGACCCGAAATAGCGGGCCCATAGACTTCTGTTAGCCACGGGTACCTTCCTGTTTTCTCACGGGAAGGTGCCCGTGCCGTTAAAAAGATAGAACATGTTCTATTTTTTTATTTTACGGGCCGTGCTCGTAATTACGACTCGTAACTACGAGCACGGCCGGCCGGCCACGGGCAGCCGGCCGCTTTTGCGAACCGTGCTGTCATTATAATTATAGCAGCACGGCCCGTAAAATAGAACATGTTCTATTTTTTTAACGGCACGGGCACCTTCCCGTGAGAATACGGAAAGGTACCCGTGGGTAACAGAAGTCTATGAGCCCGTTATTGCGGGTCGTAATTACGACCCGCAATAACGGGTGTTTTTACGGTCGTGTGCATGATGGGAGCACGGCTCGGAAAAACGAACGGCTGCCCGTGCTCATCTCCTGAAATACTCTGTGCTGCCTTAAACTCTGTGGACAGGTCAGGATCCTGTTTCTTTTAAATGCTGCTAGGGAACCCGCTCGATCCACTATATAAGGCTACGCTACAGTGCAGCATTTAAAAGAAACAGGATCCTGACCTGTCCACAGAGTTTAAGGCAGCACAGAGTATTTCAGGAGATGAGCGTGCAGATTCAGTGCTGTTGTGAACTCTGCTCTTACCATTACGTAGCTCTCAGTCTGTTATCTCTCCTCCACTCCTGTCCTCAAGAACACCTTCACATGATTGGCAAGTCACCACGTAATGGTAAGAGCAGAGTTCACAGCAGCACAGAGTATTTCAGGAGATGAGCGTGCGGATCTTGTGCGTGGTGGTGACTTGCCAATCATGTGAACGTGTTATAGAGGACAGGAGTGGAGGAGATGTAACAGACTGAGCTACGTAATGGTAAGAACAGAGTTCACAGCAGCACAGAGTATTTCAGGAGAGGAGCGTGCAGATTCAGTGCTGCTGTGAACTCTGCTCTTACCATTACGTAGCTCAGTCTGTTACCTCTCCTCCACTCCTGTCCTCAATAACACCTTCACATGATTGGCAAGTCACCACCCCGCACAAGATCCGCACGCTCATCTCCTGAAATACTCTGTGCTGCTGTGAACTCTGCTCTTACCATTACGTGGTGACTTGCCAATCATGTGAAGGTGTTCTGGAGGACAGGAGTGGAGGAGAGGTAACAGACTGAGAGCTACGTAATGGTAAGAGCAGAGTTCGCAGCAGCACTGAATCTGCACGCTCATCTCCTGAAATACTCTGTGCTGCCTTAAACTCTATGGACAGGTCAGGATCCTGTTTCTTTTAAATGCTGCACTGTAGCGCAGCCTTATATAGTGGATCGAGCGGGTTCCCCAGCAGCATTTAAAAGAAACCGTGTTTGTGTATGTGTGTTTGTGTATATATGTGTGTTTGGGTATGTGACTTTGTCTGTTTTTGTTTTTATATGTGTGTGTGTATATATGGGTGTGTTTGTGTATATGTGTTTTGTGTATATGTTTGTGTATATATGGGTGTATTTGTGTATATGTTTGTGTGTAGATGTTTGTGTGTGTTTTTGTATATGTGTATATGTGTGTATATGGGTGTGTGTTTGTGTGTATATATGGGTGTGTTTGTGTATATGTGTTTGTGTATATGTGTGTTTGGGTATGTGTGTTTTTGTTTGTATATGTGTTTGTGTATATGTGTTCGTGTATGTGTGTATAACTGTGTGTGTGTGTGTGTGTGTGTTTGGATATGTGTGAGTTCGTGTATATGTGTTTGTCTGTTTATGTGTGTGTGTATATCTTGTTGTGTTTGTGTATATATGTGTGTCTGTGTATGGTTGTTTGTGTGTGTGTGCGTGTATATATGTGTGTGTAGGAGAGTAGAAGTATTGGTATTGTTCACATTGATAACTGTTTTTTTATGTTGTTGCAGATTTTGATGTACCGATTGGACTACATCTACGATTCGTTGGACTACTGCGTAGATCTGCGTTTTTTCAAATTTTAATAAAATGGTTAACGAGGGTTTTGTTGGGGATTTCTTATTTCAATAAAAAAGAATTGTCTTTGTGTTTTTTTTTCAAACTTTATTAGTGCCTAGATAATGGCAGTTGGCTGATTGACAGCGTCCATTATTAAGGCGGTACTTAGTGTTAGCCGGTGCAGAGGCTAGCACTAACCACCCATTATTACCCCGGTACCCACCACCACCAGGGGTGCCGGGAAGAGCTTGGTACGATCCAGTACCCGACCATCTGTTGTGATGGTCGGGTACTGGGGCAGCCGTCGGCTGGTATTATGAGGCTGGGAAGGGCCAAAATCAGTGGACCTTCCCACCCTTGTAATGCTAGGCTGCTGCTGCTGTGTTGTATCGGGCTGGTTATAAAAATGGGGGGGACCCCCACGTCGTTTTTTTTTTGGAATTTAACAAATTTAGCAATAGACGGGTCCCCCACATTTTTAATAACCAGCCATATACAAGGCCGCAGCAGTCTGGCATTACATGGGTGGGAAGGGCCACTGGTTTTGTCCATTCCCAGGCTAATAACACTGTGTTGTATGTGGCTGGTTATGATAAATTGGGTGGAACCCCATGTCTTTTTAAAAAAAAAAAATGTAAATAAATAAATAATTTAAAAAAATGACGTGGGGTCCCCCCCACTTTTATAACCAGCCAGATACAACACAGCAGCAGCAGCCTAGCATTACAAGGGTGGGAAGGTCCACTGTTTTTGGCCCTTCCCAGCCTCATAATACCAGCCTGCGGCCGCCCCAGAGCCCGACCATCACAACAGATGGTCGGGTACTGGATCGTACCTGCCTCTTCCCGGCACCCCTGGTGGTGGTGGGTACCGGGGTAATAATGGTGGTTAGTGTTAGCCTCTGCACCGGCTAACACTAAGCCTCGCCTTAGTAATGGATGTTGTCACTCAGACAGCGGCCATTACTAAAGTGGTAATAATAAAATTTGAAAAGAAAAAGACAAAGATATAGATAAAATATTTTATTGAAATAAAGCACCCCCAACACAACCCTCATTAACCATTTTATTGTAGAAAAAAAACCGTCATCGAAGTAGTCCTCGAAACCGACGTAGTCCAAACACCAAACCTGTAAAAAAATAAAATAATGAAATAAAACATGTCGTAGGCTTAGATTCAGTTTAATGTGTGATACTGACTGTTATACCATGTATAGAAGCCTGCCGTGAAGTTGACTTAGATACAGGGCGCCAGCAGACAGTATCATACATGGCCATACATACATACATATATACAAATATACATACATATATACAAACATACATACATACATATATACAAGCATGCACATATATACATGCAAATATACATACATGCAAACATACACACATATATACATGCAAACTATCATACATACATGCATACACACACACACATGAAAACATACATACAAACAAACATGCAAAGATACATAATACATATATACAAGCATGCACAAATATACATGCAAACATAAATACATGCACATATATATATATAAACATACATGCAAACATACATGCAAAAATAAAAACATGCAAACATACATACATGCACATATATACATACATACATGACAACATACATACAAACATACATGACAACATACATACATGCAAACATACATACATGCAAACATACATACACACATGCAAACATATATACATGCAAATATACATACAAACATGCACATGTATACATACATGCCAACATACATGCAAACATACATGCACATATATACATACATACATGACAACATACATACATGCAAATATACATACATACATACACACATGCACATACATGCCAACATACATGCACATATATACATACATACATACATACATGACAACATACATACATATATATATATACACACATGCAAATATACATACAAACATGCATACATACATGCAAACATACATTCATGCAAACATACATGCAAACATACATACATACAAATATACATACACACATGCACATATATACATACATGACAACATACATACATACATACATACATGACAACATACATGCAAAAATACATACATGCAAACATACATACATACATGCAAATATACATACAAACATGCACATGTATACATACATGCCAACATACATGCAAACATACATGCACAGATATACATACATACATACATGCCAACATACATACATGCCAAAAAATAATAATAATACGTTCATACTTACTTTCCTCCTGTCCGGCCTCCAGCGATGACGTTTCATTCATGTCGCCGCTGCAGCCTGTGATTGGCTGCAGAGGCGGTCACGTGGGATGAAGCGTCATCCTGACGTACGTGACCGCCACTACAGCCTGTGATTGGCTGCAGCGGCGAAAGGGATGAAACGTCATCGCTGGAGGCCGGACAGGAGGAAAGTAAGTACGAACGTATAATTTTTATTTTTTTATTACATTTAAATGGTATTTTCCGCGCGCCGAGCATGTACTGTGAAGGTTGCTGAAAGAGTTAGTGCAGCCCATTAACTCTATCAGCACCCTGGACAGTAGCATGCTCGGCGCACGTAAGTGACAGGTTCGGTCAGAACTAGTTCGGTCCGAACCGAACTTTTTTGTGAAATTCGGCGAACTAGCCGAACCGAACTTTTGATAAGTTCGCTCATCTCTACATAGCATATCTATAGCACTACGACCCTATAAACTATGGATAGGATTAGATACAGTGGCTGAGCAGACAGTATCACACATGATAGGATTAGATACAGTGGCTCAGAAGGCAGTATCACACATGATAGGATTAGATACACAGCTCAGCAGACAGTATCACACATGATAGGATTAGATACAGTGGCCCAGCAGACAGTATCACACATGATAGGATTAGATACAGTGGCTCAGCAGACAGTACCACACATGATAGGATTAGATACAGTGGCTCAGCAGACAGTATCACACATGATAGGATTAGATACAGTGGCTCAGCAGACAGTATCACACATGATCGGATTAGATATAGGGCCCAGCAGACAGTATCATACATGATTGGATTAGATACACAGCTCAGCAGACTGTATCACACATGATTGGATTAGATACAGGGCTCAGCTCGCTGACATTGCGTCTCCAGCGCTGGACCCAGGATAGGTAAGAATAATAATTTTGCTTCTTTATGTGTTACTGATTATTTTTGTGTTTGTGTTTTTTTTACAGGTTCGGTTGTTGGACTTCGGATACGAGGACTTCAATGACGGCGTTTTTTTTATTCTCAATAAAATGGTTAATGAGGGTTGTTTTTTTATTTCAATAAAATATTTTTCTATGTGCTTGTATCTTTTTAAACTTTATTATCACCGCCCTAGTAATGGCCGCTGGCTGATTGACAACCTCCATTACTAAGGCGAGGCTTAATGTTAGCCGGTGCAGAGGCTAACACTAACCCCCATTATTACCCCGGTACCCACCGCCACCAGGAGTACTGGGAAGAGCCGGGTATGAACCAGTACCCGACCATCTGTAGTGACGGGCAGGCATCGGGGTGGCCGCAGGCTGGTAGTATTAGGCTGGGGAAGGCCAAAAACAGTGGCCCTTCCCACCCTTGTAATGCTGCCTGCTGCTGCTGTGTTGTATCTGGCTGGTTATGAAAATTGGGGGGGACCCGAAATCGTTCTTTCCAATTATTATTATTATTATTTTTTTTTAAATGACGTGGGGTCCCCCCCATTTTCATAACCAGCCAGATACAATAAAGCAGCAGCAGGCAGCATTACCAGGATGGGAAGGGCCACTGTTTTTGGCCTTTCCCCTCCTGATAATACCAGCCTGCGGCCACCCCAGTGGCCGACCATCACTACAGATGGTCAGGTACTGGATTGTACCCGGCTCTTCCCAGCACCCCTGGTGGCGGTGGGTACCGGGGTAATAAAGGGGGTTAGTGTTAGCCTCTGCATCCGCTAACACTAAGCCCCGCCTTAGCAATGGATGCTGTCAATCACCCGGCGGCCATTACTAAGGCGGTACTAATATAGTTTAAAAAAAAACCACAAAGACATAGAAAAAATATTTTATTGAAATAAAAAAAAAAACCCACACAGCCCTCATTAACCATTTTATTAATAAAAAAAAAGCTGTCATCGAAGTAGTCCTGGAATCCGCCGTAGTCCAACGACTGAACCTGTAAGAAAACACACAAAAAATGATTAGTAACACGTGTTAGGGTATGTGCACACACACTAATTACGTCTGTAATTGACGGACGTATTTCGGCCGCAAGTACTGGACCGAACACAGTGCAGGGAGCCGGGCTCCTAGCATCATAGTTATGTACGACGCTAGGAGTCCCTGCCTCGCTGCAGGACAACTGTCACGTACTGAAAACATGATTACAGTATGGGACAGTTGTCCTGCAGCGAGCCAGGGACTCCTAGCATCGTACATAACTATGATGCTAGGAGCCCGGCTCCCTGCACTGTGTTCGGTCCAGTACTTGCGGCCGAAATACGTCCGTCAATTACGGACGTAATTAGTGTCTGTGCACATACCCTAAGGCTTAGATACAGGGCCCATGTGTGATACTGTCTGTGGGACCCTGTATCTAAGCCTACCACAAGGTAGGCTTAGATACAGGGTCCAGCAGACAGTAATCTTATACAGTATAAGATTACTGTGTGCTGGGGCCCTGTATCTAAACCTACAGTGTGGTAGGCTTAGATACAGGGCCCAGCAGACAGGATCACGCATGGGCCATGTATCTAAGCCTACCCTGTGATTGGCTTAGATACAGGGCCCAGCAGACAGGATCACACAATCTGTGATCCTGTCTCATGGGCCCCCTAAGCCTGATACATCGTAGGCTTAGGGGTTGTGCAGTCCCTAAACATTGATGGCCTATCCACAGGATAGGCCATCAATAGCTGATGTGTCGCCCGGGACCCGCAAATCAGCTGTTTTGAAGGGGCCGCAGCACTCGTACGAGAGCTGCTTCCCCTTCATTTCACTACTCGCTCACACTGTGAATCGCCGACACCGATTCACAGTGTGACCGGAATGAAGTGACAGGAATGAAGGGGAGCAGCTCTCGTACGAGTGCTGCGGCCCTTTCAAAACAGCTGATTGGCGAGTCCCGGGAGTCGGACCCCGCCAGTCAGGGCTAACCTTACCTTCTTCTTCGGCCGCGGCGGGAGTTCTGTAGTCTCGATGCTGTGCGCGGCGGCATAGCGCTGTGACGTCATGCGCTGCGCACAGCGCTTGACGTCAGGACCTCCGCTGCGATCCGGAACCAGGAAGGTAAGTAAAGTATGTTACTATAGTAACAGGGGCCCGAGTTACTATAGTAACTTTTTATTGATGTGGTGCGGGGGGCCGTGGGCCCCCCTGGCTTCTGGGCCCGGTCGCAATTGCGACCGCTGCGACCCCTATAGCTACGCCAGTGAACAAATCTTATTTGTGTATATCACACTATTGTGTATATCACACTATTGATGGAGCAGACCAATATGACAAATCTACTCAAGGGGTCAGAGACCTCAGTGATAAGTTGAAAAGCGAGGGAATCCCTCATGGCAATAAGCACCCCTCTAGATTTAGAATGATAGTGTGCTTGAAACACAAATCTGAAATTTGGATGTTCCATCTTAAATGCATCCTTCTGGACAAGATGCGTCTCTTGAGCACATATAACATCACACAATAAACTTTTAGCTTCAGCCCATAAAGATGCCCTTTTTTGTGGGCTGTTCAGCCCTTTTACATTTAAGGAGAGGATTTTAAGTACCATTATAAAATACAGCGAGATTGATATATTTTAAAGATGCACCTATCAACAGACAAGCTGCCACATAGCAGTGTGCCATCAGCATACCTGGACGTAGTATCATACCTTGTGGAAAAACAGACATACAATAAAACAGCATAACCATGGATAAACATGAATTTGTGAATGATGCCCCTGTGGGCAGAAGAACAAAAAGGTCTAGCATATTAGCTAACCTCAAAACTTCGGGTGTAGAGAACATTGTCCCTGAGTACCGAGTCTGCAGGAAGTAGCCACTCGATTCACCCGAGATCACGGTTAGGAACCTCAATTCTTGTCCCTTCTCCGCGGTTTAACGGACTGCCATCCATCCGATATAGGTCTCGGAACTTGTCGCTGTGAGGAAGCTGCATTCGTAACTTGCAAGTCCCATTTGCGAAATAAGGCCACCCCTTCTTCCAGATTCCTAGCAGTGTGGAACTCGTTGTTTCTGGATATAATCAGCCTCACTGGAAATCCCCATTTGTATACAATCTTCTTTTCTCTCAAGACTGAAGTAACCGGATTCAATTGTCGACGAAGCTGAAGCGTTGCTGCTGATAGATCCGTGAATAACAACAGCTTCCGGTAGGGCTCTTGTAGGTTTCCTAGCTTTCTTGTCGCCACCATTAAATTCTCTTTGGTCTGATAAAAATGGATCCGAGCCAATACATCTCTAGGGATTGATTCCTCCAGATGTCTAGGGCGAGGAACCCTATGGGCTCTATCTATCAGCATATCAGATGGCAAGCACGTGGGAAGCATAATTTGCATAAATTTCTGAATAAACTGCTCCAGCTCTTGGGGGCTACACTCTCAGGTATACCCCTAAATTTGATATTATTTCTCCTCTATCTATCCTCCAGATCTGCCACCTTGGTGCGGAGAAACTGCACCTCTGTATCCAGTTGGTAATGGGCATCGATTAAATCATTGTGTGAGCGTGCAAAATCTCCCATCTTAGACTCTACAACATGAACCCTCTGATCCACTTCCTGTACAGCCACATGGAGAGGGTTAATCAAATGGCCAATGTCCGTTTGTAAGGAGCGTCTCAACGCTTGTAACATGTGTTTCATGCTAGAATCAGTAAGTGCCATGCCAGATGTAGGAATGCCTTCAAACATATCTTCAGCCTCCAGGACCCCCAGCCCTGGAAGATCATCTTGGCTTACCTCAGTTATGAGGACAGACGGAGGTTGCAGCTGCTGTATGTGGGTCTTCGGGCTAGTGGGGGATGGCGACGCCGGAGCAGAGGAGGAGATCTCCCTGGAATGGCGTCTCAGTGGTAGGTCTGTGTCGGCATCCCTCACATCCTCTCTCTTGGCTCCGATCAGCTGAAGGAGACAGTACCGGAGGACGAGGAGGTGCTGAAGTGCTGCGTCTCGGCAGCCCTGATGTAGCACGTGCGTCCCGATGTCCGGGCGGGTGCTCAGACAGCAAGGAGCCCACACATGTGCCTGCGGCTGCGCCATCTTGGCTCCTCTCGGAGGCTGAAGAAAAGAAGAAGTCCATCAGCTTCTCCGGTTTAGACGCCAACTTCTTCTTCTTGGGCATGTCGGCAACTGTTTCCCACGAACGTACCGCGTCTTTTGAGGTATGTAGCTGTCTCTGTCGTCGCTTTTACAGGATCTTGGGCATGGAGCTAAACTCTCATGCAGCCATCTCGGTCAACAGCCAGGCCACGCCCCCTTGGCAGAGTTTTTTGAACATCCTTTTATTTTTCTAGGACGTTACAAGGCTTTCTCACATTTTCAAGAACATTTCAAAAGGCTATTTTTACAGGGACCTCTTCAGTTGTGAAGTGGATTTGAGGGGCCCATACAATACAAATTCACATAAATCACCCCATTTTAAAAACTGCACCCCTCAAAGTATTCAAAACAGTATTTATAAAGTTTCTTAACCCTTTAGGCATTTCACAAGAATTAAAGAATTTTTTACATTAATTCATTTTTTATGTAACACAGAATGTTTTACCAGAGAAACGCAACTCAAAACACCCGAAAAAGACCCAATTTTGAAAACTACACCCCACAAGGAACTCGTCTATGGGTGTAGTGAGCATTGACCTCACAGGTGTGTCATAGATTTTAGTAGAATTTGGATGTGAAAATACAAAGTTTACGTTTTTTTCCAATAAGATGTTGTTTTAGCTAAAAAAACAACAACAATTTCCACAAGGAAAAAAAAAGAAAAAGCCCCCCAATATTTGTCAATCAACTTTTCCAGAGTATGGAAATACCCTGTATGTGGTCATAAACTGCTGTTTGGGCACATGGTAGAGTTCAGAATGGAAGGAGCGCCATTGGGCATTTGCTAAGTCCCTAAGGTACCAGTACAGTGGAAACTCCCCAAAAGTGACTCCATATAGGAAACTACACTCCCTGAGAAATTCATCTAGGGGTGTAGTGAGCATTTTGACCCCACAGGTGTTTCATAGATTTTATTAGAATTGGGCAGTGAAAATAAAAATTCATTTTTTTACAATAAGACGTAGCTTTAGCTAAAAAATTTTCATTTTCTCAACAAATAAAAGGAGAAAAAAAAAACGCAACATTTGTAAACCAATTTGTCCTGAGTACAGCAATACCCCATATGTGGTCATAAACTGCTGTTTGGGCACACGGTAGAGCTCAGAAGGGAAGGAGCGCCATTTGGCTTTAGAAGTGCCGATTTTGCAGGATTGGTTTCTGGGTGCTATGTCGCATTTGCTAAGCCCCTCTAGGACCAAAGCAGTAGAAACCCCCCAGAAGTGACCTCATTTTGGAAACTACACCCCTCAAGGTATTCACCTAGGGTTGTAGCGAGCATGTTAACCTGGCAGGTGTTTTCTATAAATTAGTGTACACTCGATGTTGCAGATTGAAAATGGCAATTTTTCCATGGATATGCCAATATGTG
Organism: Rhinoderma darwinii; assembly: GCF_050947455.1. NCBI lineage: Eukaryota > Metazoa > Chordata > Amphibia > Anura > Rhinodermatidae > Rhinoderma > Rhinoderma darwinii. The sequence goes on along the minus strand of NC_134687.1, from coordinate 159,375,196 downwards.
GCACCCAGCTTGTGCCACCATAACAAGACAGCTCTCTAATTATTATGCTGTGTTTCCTGGTTTTAGAAACACTCTACATGTGACCCTAATCTTTTGCCTGGACATTCAACAAGGCTCAGGAGTGAAAGAGTACCATGCGAAGTTGAGTGGAGTGATAACTCTTCTAGGAGCTGTTATGGCGGCGTTAACATTTTGCAGGCTGTATGTTGATAGCATACACAACCCCATAAAGGTTGACTCTTATATATTCTTATAATGGTGAATATATATATATATATAATAATAACCATCATAATAATAATAATAATAATAATAATAAGAAGAAGAACTTAATAACTAAAGACTTACAGGCTGGCAGCAGAGCAGGGCTAGCAAGATGCAGATTGTGGAGGTTTCTGGTCACTGGACCATTAGCAGGTTAGCTTTTAGTTCCAGACTCAGCGACGGCGGGCTACAGCTGAAGGAGCTGATCGGGAGGCGGTAATGCGGCACGTAGTGTCTGGACTACTCTTTAGTCTTTACCCTCACCTTGACTCAGGACTCGTGTACAAAGAAGGCTGAGGCTAAAGGAGGAGGAAGACTTATTCAGTAGGCTTATTGTAGACACAGACACATGTGGTGCAGGGGGGCCTCTGGGCCCCCTCGATTTGGGGTACGATTGACCGATGCAACCCCTATAGCTATGCTACTTCTCTCCCCACTGTTCTCTGTGGGTTATCTTGTTTTACACTCAATTCAATGAAGTATATCTATGGCTGCCTAGGAATGAAAAGCTATTAAATCTAATTTGGTGACTTACACATTATTGGTTCACAAATGCAGGGTTCTGATGTGAAATAATACAGGAAACTCCTGAGACGTGCTCCATTTTGGAAACTACACCTCTCGAAACATTTATTAAGGGGTGTAGAGGGCATTTTGACCCCACAGATCTTTACCATAAATCATTGCGCTGCGGATGGTTCAAAGTAAAAATTGCAATTTTTCCCTAGATATGCCATTTCAGTGGCAAATATGTAATTCCCAGCTTGTGCCACTGGAGACTCACACCCCAAACATTGTTAAAAGGGTTCTCCCGGGTATGGCGATGCCATATATGTGGAAGTAAACTGCTGTTTGGGCTCAGTGTAGGGCTCAGAAGGGAGGGAGTACCAATTTGCATTTACAGCACAGATTTTACTTGGTAGTAGTTTTGCTTGGAGTTTTACTGGTAAATAAGTTTATAATGTGGGCACATAGATCAGATGGCCAGAGTACATCAGGGCATAAAAAGTTGGTATAAGAATGAGGTAAAAAAATAATAAAATAAGTTTGTTATGCTGTGAAGAATCCTTTCTGCACAGGCCTGTGTCGGACTGATAAATGGTGTCCTTTCTTATCCACCTTTTGGTCCACACTCTGCGACCTTTGCAGTTTGGGAATTTTGCTGGGAAAGTGTTGTCCTGGTATAATATGGGCACCTTCGCTTCCAGCAGATATGTTTGGACCCTCCCTTTACTGGTTCACTTTGTTTTAGGGCCTTGATACATCGCCTTTTAACCCCTTGAGTACCCAGCTCATTTTGGCCTTGAGGACCAGACCCATTTTTTCAAATCTGACATGTATCACTTTATGTGGTAATAACTCTGGAATGCTTTTACCTATCCAATTGATTCTGAGATTGTTTTCTCGTGACACATTGGACTTTAGTTTAGTGCAAAAATTTGGTCGATAAATTCATTGCTTATTTGTGAAAAACACCAACATTTAGCGAAAATATGAAGAAATTATGATTTTTCCAATTTTAAATGCATCTGCTTGTAAAACAGATGGTAATACCACACAAAATAGTTACCAATTAACATTTCCCATATGTCTACTTTAGATTGGCATCGTTTTTTGAACATCCTTTTATTTTTCTATGACCTCACAAGGCTTAGAACTTTAGCAGCAATTTCTCATATTTTTAAGAAAATTTCAAAAAGCGATTTTTTCATGGACCAGTTCAGTTCTGAAGTGGTTTTGAGGGCCCTATATATTAGAAACCCCCATAAAACACCCCATTTTGAAAACTGCACCCCTCAAAGTATCCAAAACAGCATTCAGAAAGTGTTTCAACCCTTTAGGCGTTTTACAGGAATTGAAGGAAAGTAGAGGTGAAATTTTCAAATTTCATTTTTTTTTACAAAATTCATATGTAATACATTTTCTTCTGTACCACAGAAGGTTTTACCTGAGAAACGCATCTCAATATTTATTGCCCAGATTCTGCAGTTTTTAGAAATATCCCACACGTGGCCCTAGTGCGCTAATGGACTGAAACACAGGCCTCAGAAGCAAAGGAGCACCTCTTGGATTTTGGGGCCTCCTTTTTTCAGAATATATTTTAGGCACCATGTCAGGTTTGAAGAGGTCTTGTGGTGCCAAAACAGTGGAAACCCCCAAAAGTGACCCCCATTTTTTAAACTACACCCCTGAGGGAATTTATCTAGGGGTATAGTTAGCATTTTGACCCCACAGGTATTTTGCTATATTTTCTGGAGTTAGTCTGTGAAAATGAAAATCGACTTTTTTTCTGGAAAAACGTAAAAATTTCTAATTTTTGCAAGAAATAAAGGAGAGAAAGCACCCCAACATTTGTAAAGCAATTTCTCGCGATTACGGAAATACCCCATATGTGGTAATAAATTGCTGTTTGGACCCACAGCAGGGCTCAGAAGGGAAGGACTCCCATTTGGATTTTGGAGCTCTGATTTTACTGGAATGGTTTTCAGTGCCGTGTCACGTTTGCAACGCCCTGGAGGGACCTAAACAGTGGAATCCCCCCAAAAGTGACCCCATTTTGGAAACTATACCCCTCAAGGAATTTTTCTAGTGGTATAGTTATCATTTTGACCCCACAGGTTTTTTGCTGAATTTATTGGAATTAGTCTGTGAAGATGAAAAGAGACTTTTTTTTGGAAAAAACACAGAATTTTCTAATTTTTATAAGGAATAAAGGAGAAAAAGCACCTCAAAATTTGTAAAGCAATTTCTCCTGATTACGGAAATACCCCATATGTGGTAATAAACTGCTGTTTGGACCCATGGCAGGGCTCAGAAGGGACGGAGCACCATTTGGATTTTGCAGCTCAGATTTTGCTGAATTGGTTTCTGGGGGCCATCTCGCATTTGCAGAGTCCCTGAAGTACCAGTACAGTAGAAATTCCCCAGATGTGATCCCAATTTGGAGACTATACCCCTGAAAGAATTAAATTAGAGGTGTAGTGAGCATTTTGAGCCCTCAGGTTTTTTTCATAGATTTTATTAGAATTGGTCCGTGAAAATGAAAACATATTTTTTTTCCAATAACCTGTAGCTTTAGCTCAGAATTTTTCATTTCCACAAGGAATACAGGAGAAAAGACACCCCAAAATGTGTTACACAATTTCTCCTGATTACGGAAATACCCCATATGTGGTTGTAAACGGCTATTTGGACATACGGCAAGGGTCTAAACGGAAAAAGTGCAATTTCGTTTTTGGAGTGGAGATTTTACAAAATTAGTTTTTGACGCCATGTTGCATTGCGCTGATGTACGAGTACAGTGAAAACTCCCGAGAAGTGACCCCATTTAGGAAACTACACCCCTCAAGGAATTCATCTAGAAGTGTAGTGAGCATTTTGACCCCCAAAGGTTTTTCAGAAATTAGTGCACAGTGGATGTTGCAGATATAAAATTGACATTTTCCACATATATGCTATTTCAGTGCCCAATGCGTTGGGCCCAGCTTGTACCACCGGAGACCTACGCCCCATAAATTGTTAAGCGGTTCTCCAGAGTACGGTAATACCCCATATGTGGTCATAGACCGCTGTTTGGGCACACTGCCGGGCCCAGAAGGAGCGCCATTTGGCTTTTGGAGCGCAGATTTTGCTTGGTAGTAGTTTTGTTTAGTGTTTTACTGGTGTTTCAGTTTATAATGTGGGGGCATATGTAATCTGTGCGGAGTACATACATTTTTGCGTGACACACTGTCGTTTTTATTGGTACCATGTTTGGCTACGCGCGACTTTTTGATCACTTTTTATTCCATTTTTTTGGAAACAACGTGATCAAAAAAGGAAATTCTGCCATTGTTTTTTATGGTATTTTTTTTACGGTGTTCACCGTGCGGGATAAATAATATGATATTTTTTTAGGTCAGGCCGATACGAACGCGGCAATACCTATTATGTCTAGTTTTTGTCTTTTTTTTCATTTTTTTTCTAATTATAAAGGGCTTGGTCAGGGAAACAAGGCGATTATTGTTTTTATTACGTAAAACTTGTATTTATTTATTTATCTAAAACTTTTTTTTTACTTTTTTTTCACTTTTTATTTTACACATACTAGGGGACTGGAAGATCTGATCTTCTGATCCCCTGCACAATACACTGCACTACTTCTGTATGTACTGATGTAGTGCAGTGTATTGTAACTGTCACTTTACAACTGACAGTTGAGCCTATTATGTCCTGCCTTGGGCAGGACCTAATAGGCTCCCGTACCTGGCAACCAGGAAGCCGTTGCTAGGCTTCCTGGTTGCCATTGCAACCATCAGAACCCCGCGATTTTTCGCGGGGGGGGGGGCAATGGGGTGCAGAGGGAGCTCCCTCCCTCTGTATCAATCACTTAAATGCCGCTGTCGCTATTGACAGCGGCATTTAAGGGGTTAAACTACAGCGATCGGAGAGGACAGTGATCGCTGTAGTTGCAGTGGGATGTCGGCTGTATATTACAGCCGACATCCGATGAAGATGGAGCGAGCACAGCTCCTGTGCCCGCTTCATCCTCAGGGCGTTACTATACGCCCATTTTCGGGAATGGGTTAATAAAAATAGTGTTTGTTTTTTTTACACCGCTTTCTCTGATCTCCTCACGTATCTCACAGAAGTGAGGAGATCAGAGAAAGTGACAGGAGCTTTCTCCTGCAGAAAACGTCACAGACGGCTGTGATTGGTCAGTCTTCAGAGACTGACCAATCACAGCAATCGCCGGCATTGGGGACTGCTAATTGGTCCCCAGGCCGGTAGCAGAGACGGTTAGCTGTCAATGACAGCTGCCGCCGCTGTTCTGTCACTATGTGATTTCACATAGTGACAGTTTATTCCTGCGCCGTAATAGTAAGTCGAAGGTACGCTGGAATAAGCGGCCAGCGACGTACTATTACGTCGAAGGTACGCAAGGGGTTAAAACAGAAGGAATGTTTTCCGCATATTTTACTTTCCTAACATATTGGAGCCTTAACTAATTTTATTTTTTCATAGACGTAGTGGTATGAGGGATTATTTTATTCCAGGATGAGCTATAGTTTTATTGGTACCATTTTGGGGGACTTTTTGATCACTTCTTATCCTATTTTTTGGGAGGCAAAGGACCAAAAAACGGCAATTTTGGCATAGTTATGGCATAGTTATTTCGTAGTTGTTTTTTTATACAGCATTTATCATGTGTTAGAAAATGACATGTTAACATTACAACTGCTTGTCAATACGATTACGGCGATACAAAATTTATAGCACTTTTTTTGTGTTTTACTACTTTTTGCACAATAAAATAACTTTTGTAAAGGAATGTATTTTTTCTGTTGCCGTGTTGTGAGAACCATAATGTTTTCATTTTCGTTGACAAATCTGTATGAGGGCTTGTTTTTAGATGCGCTATAGTTTTTATAGGTATAATTTTTGGATATGTGCGACTTTTTGATCACTTTTTATTCCAATCTTTGGAAAGCAAGGTGACCAAAAAACATCATTTCTGGCATTGTTTTGTAGTTTTAATACAGCGTTCACCGCACAAGATAAATAACATAATATTTTTATAGTTCAGGCCGTTACCGGCGCGCCAATATGAAATATGTATGGTTTATTTCTGTTTTTCAATAATAAAGGACTTGATAAGGGCAAAAAGGGTGATTGTTTTATTTTATTACTTGAAACGTTCATATTTTTATTTTTTACATCTGTTTTTCACTTTTTTTACATTTTTTTTTGTCCCACTAGGGGACTTGAAGATCCAACTGTATGATGTCTATTCTAATACATTGCACTACCTATGTAGTACAATGTATTACAACTGTCAGTCGTTCATTGACAGCAAGCCTATTAGGCTCCGCCTTTGAGTGGGGCCTTGATCGCTGCATCTAAGGGGTTAATGGCAGCGATCAGAGCCAGCTCCAGTCCTTGCCATTACAGCAGGGTGTCAGCTGTAACATACAGCTGACACCTGCAGCTGATGACGCGGCTCAGCTTCAGAGCCCGCGCCATCTTCCTGTCGCAACCAGAAGCCTTTTAGGCCCCGCTTCCGTAGCCGGCAGATCGGTAGCCCAGCATTAAGCCTCCGGTTGCCATTGCAGCCATCGGCACCCTGGCGATCTCATCACTGTGGTGCCGATTGGCTACAAACTCCTTAAATGCAGCGGTCGCTTTTGACCACAGCATCTAAGGGATTAATGGCAGGGATCGGAGCTAACTTTGGTCCCCGCCATTACAGCAGGGTGTCAGCTGTAACATACAGCTGACACCTGCGGCTGATAGCACAGACTCAGCTTCTGAGCCTGTGCCATACATTTGTCTACGACAAGTATACGACAAATTGCGGGAAGAACTAGCTTTCCGTGAGGTATTCTTACGACAAATGTTTGGAAGGGGTTAAAGAATGCAATGCAAGATGATGAATTTCAATATGGACACTGAGCTGTTAGCGGTGTGTCTGTTATCACTGCGTCGACATACTCCAATCAGAGTTCTGTATGCGCTATTGAATATGAATGGAGTATAGGACTCAATATCACTACCAGCTATGTAAAGCAAACTGTTTACCAAGTTAAACAACATAATACGTAGATTAGATCTGGAGGTAAAATGAAGCTCAAATATGTCAGACATATTTCAACTTGTATCTAGACAAGATAGCAGAAGGATATTTTAAGGGGAACTCTAGTTTCTACATGCACATATCTTCACAAACTCACCAGAACTAAAAATAGCCAAAAATCTACATGATCCAGATGACTGTAAACATTTGAGCTCCGATGCAGGGGGGGGGGGGGAATAGATGTGAAAGTGCTCTGATCTCACCCCTTTAGTAGAGAACCCCCCTCCCCCAAATGTCACTAGATGACTGCACAGGGGAGAGATAAAAGTAACAGGCTGGGATCTTTCTTCCTGCTCTCTCTTGCAGCTTCCCCTCTTAGTCAGCAGCTCTGTTTAGTGGATATAGTAGTATAACACAACGATGTCCTTATTTTAAAGGGACTCTCATAATGACAGGTTCTCTTTAACTGCATGTATCTATGTCATATCGGAAGATCAGTCTAATTAGATTCCACTTGAAATTGTGTTTTATGGTTTCAATTGCTTATCTTGTAACATACAACAAATCACATTGAGGTCTTATGCACACGGCCATATTACAGAACCATACAACCGCCAAACTTTAACAGAGTGATAATATGGTGCCCATATAAGTGTATGGGACCTTAGCGGAACTCTGCATTCCTCTGTTTTCATATAGAAACATACAGAGGTTTCTTCTTTCAGATTCCATGTGAAAAATCGTGGCATGATCCATTAGACTTCATATATATGAAGCTATTCTCCCCTAAAAGTATTTCTTCTGAGGAAGACTATCACCATATATACGCCACCTGATGGAGCAAGTACAGCAGCACACATACAGCCTTTGTGCTCTGCCGTACAGGATACGTGCACACGGTTCTGCAATGTGAATGAGCCTTTAGGGTATGTTCACACGAGGGCGTCCGTTACGGCTGAAATTACGGGGATGTTTCAGCCTGAAAACATCCCCGTAATTTCAGCCGTAACGGCATGTGCAGGCGCTTGAACGCCGCGTCCATTACGGCCGTAATTAGCGCTGCTATTCATTGGAGTCAATGAATAACGGCTCCAATTACGGCCAAAGAAGTGACAGGTCACTTCTTTGACGCGGGCGTCTATTTACGCGCCGTCATTTGACAGCGGCGCGTAAATATACGCCTCGTGTGAACAGACAAACGTCTGCCCATTGCTTTCAATGGGCAGATGTTTGTCAGCGCTATTGAGGCGCTATTTTCAGACGTAATTCGGGGCAAAAACGCTCGAATTACGTCCGTAAATAGGCCGTGTGAACATACCCTTACTTGCTTGTTCTAAGTAATTCAGGAAATATGCAGTGTGATTATATAACTATTCCTTGACTGAGATCGATTGGAACAGTCAGGCTGGGTTCACACGACCTATTTTCAGGCGTAAACGAGGCGTATTATGCCTCGTTTTACACCTGAAAACACGGCTACAATACGTCGGCAAACATCTGCCCATTCATTTGAATGGGTTTGCCGACGTACTGTGCCGACGACCTGTCATTTACGCGTCATCGTTTGACAGCTGTCAAACGGCGACGCGTAAAATGACTGCCTCGTCAAAGAAGTGCAGGACACTTCTTTGAAACGTAATTTGAGCCGTTTTTCATTGAATTCAATGAAGAACAGCTCAAGATTACGGGCGTCAATGACGCCTCGCATAATGCGAGGAGGAGCATTTACGTCTGAAACGACGCAGCTGTTTTCTCCTGAAAACACAGTCTGTAATTTCAGACGTAAAAGCCAGTTATCGTGTGCACATACCCTCACACTTCCACTTACTGCAAGCATACGTTTACAATACACCGTGCATTATAAACGAACAATGTTTTTTCTTGTGACATTTTAAATGATTTCTGGGTCGACAAGTTGAGTGAAGTAAAGGAATTGAGTTATAGCAGACAAAAAACATCTGTGTGCTCACTGACATTGTGTGCGTCAAAAGCAGGCCAAATTGTTGTTGCAAACACTCTAAATGTAAAACAGATGCATAACAAGCTTGTATTAATTTATTTCTAAATATGCAAATCAATAAACTAAACAAAGATTTTTCTGGACTTCACTTTTTCTCCTATGCTCAATAAAAAGTCAACTTGTGTGCACATCACAAACACCAAGAAAAAAGTTGATTTTCTTAAATGATGATGTAAATGAACACATTAATTTATAGCAACACGTTAATTAGGTAAACCTTTAATGATACCCTACATTTATTACAGATCAGGTGTGGGTTTAGAACCGGACTGCACATAGGCCCACATGTAACAATATTGGCTTATTTGTGTCAGTCTAATTTTTTTTTTTTGCAGTAGTTGTAATTTTGGGATGAAAATATTAAATGCTGCTCGCCATCTGTTATATTAGCCTCATTTTATATTGGAGCAGGTGTGATATTGCTGGCGGTGTGCAGATGCAACTTTTTTGAAACTTTTTAAAAAGTTGTATTTTATAAATTTAGATAAAAAATACCTCCACTGATAACCACACCTACTTGGCTAACATGAATCTCAAAGTGGCATGCTCATTTTTGGTTTATGTACTCTCCATTTCAAAATATCTTTATACCACCTTATTTAGATATGGTGATATGCATTATGGATATGGATCCCAAATACACTTGTATGCATAATTAAAGAGATTGTCACAGAATCAAAAATTAACGCATATCCACAGGACAGGCGATAATTGTCTGATCGCTGGGGCCGGCCCCACCGATTTTAAGAAAAGGGGTCCCAAACCCCCAGATCCTCCTAACCAGGGGCGTAGCTAGGGGGGGCAGGCGGGGCACTTTTCCCCCGGGCGCAACTTAGAGGGGGCGCCAATGATCAGTGTCAGCGGCCTGCCTCCTGGGTGAGCTTCTGGCCTCAGGCGCAGGGCACAGCAGCTAAGAACTGGTGCCCGACTGTAACAGTAGCTGTAGTTTGTGCTGCTAACAAATCTGCCCCTTCAGCCCCCCTCCCTATTCTTTACACCTCTCCTCAGGCTGCTTCTGTTATCATTCGGGACTTGAGGGAGGGGGAGGGGAGACTGTCTGCGGCACTGTGTCGGGCCATCAAGCTGCAGAACTCCCTTCACAATTATCCTACATAAAAGGTAAGTGCATGTGTGTTTACAATGTGTGCATGTAATGTGTATATTTGTGATGTGTACATGTGTATATATAGTGTGTGATGTGTTCATGTCTGTATATATAGTGTATGTGATGTGTACATGTGTATATATAGTGTATGTGATGTGTACATGTGTATATATAGTGTGTGATGTGTTCATGTGCGTATATATAGTGTATGTGATGTGTTCATGTGTGTATATATAGTGTATGTGATGTGTACATGTGTATATATAGAGTGTGATGTGTTCATGTGCGTATATATAGTGTATGTGATGTGTTCATGTGTGTATATATAGTGTATGTGATGTGTACATGTGTGTGTGTGTGTGTGTATATATAGTGTATGTAATGTGTACATGTGTATATATAGTGTGTGATGTGCTCATGTGTGTGTATATAGTGTGTGATGTGTTCATGTGTGTATATATAGTGTGTGATGTGTTCATGTGTGTATATATAGTGTATGTGATGTGTACATGTGTATATATAGTGTATGTGATGTGTACATGTGTGTATATATAGTGTGTGATGTGTTCATGTGCGTATATATAGTGTATGTGATGTGTTCATGTGTGTATATATAGTGTATGTGATGTGTACATGTGTGTGTGTGTGTGTGTGTATATATAGTGTATGTAATGTGTACATGTGTGTATATATAGTGTGTGATATGCTCAGGTGTGTGTATATAGTGTCTGATGTGTTCATGTGTGTGTATATATAGTGTGTGATGTTGTCATGTGTGTGTATATATAGTGTGTGATGTGTACGTGTTCATGTGTGTGTATATATAGTGTATGATGTGTTCATGTGTGTTCATGTGTGCCTATGACTTTCATTTTGCTGCATTTTTCGCAATGCTGGGAGATGGTGACATCTCTGAAAAATGCAGCAATTCAGTCCACTTTCCGCAGCAGGAATCGACATGCTGCGGTAGGAAAAATACGTTCCGCAGGTCAATTTCTGGTCAGAAATTTTACGCAGAGTGTGGATGGGATTTGATAAGTATCACCCACTTTGCTGCTACTGTATTTTGCTGCGTATTTTCCGTCCGCAATTCCGGATGAAAAATACGCAGCAATTCCGTTACATGTGGACAAGCCCAAATGCAGTAGCAACAGAGTGGATGAGATTTGAACAAATCTCACCCACACGATGAGCGGGAAAAGGCTCAGTAATTGACCTGCGGTCTGTTTTTTTAATCCGCAGCATGTTAATTGTATTTGCGTAAATGCTGCTTATTTGTTTTGGGTTTTCCCCATTTAATTCAATGGGGAAGTAAAACTCGCAACAAATAGCAGATGTTGTGTTTTTTTGCGGCGGAAATGCAGTGATTCCGCTGCAAAAAACGCAACTCAGGAAAAATTTTAATCTTATACTTACCTAGAATTCTATTTATTTTTCCAGGCCGGCATCCTGGGATGACGTTTCATCCCATGTGACCGCTGCAGTCAATCGTAGGCTGCAGCGGTCACATGGGATGAAACATCATCCCTGGGCTGCAGGATGTAGGAGGGAAGCGTCGCTATGGTAAGTATCCATTTTATTTTTCTGCTCATTTTTCCGCAGCGGCCGTTCCTGGCCGAAAAACAGCACCACTCGGGCAGTGCTTTTACACAGCGTATCTGCCCTGTGTGAACATACCCGTACAGTATATACAAATAGTAGCTGCTGTATTACAACGATACAGCTGCAAACCACGTCAACGTGCTGCATTCCCTCGAGTCAGAGCAGTTTTCAAATGATTGTTAATGTTCATGGAGTTTTTTGCAGACATTAACAATCATCTAAAAACTGCACCGACTTTTGGTAAAACTGCATGTGCTGCGTGTTTTACTGGACAATGATTGTTACGATCTGATTGTTTGCAGTAAATGTTATGTACACCTTTGAAAGGGATTTTTTCTTTAAATGTCAGTCACTGTGTTTTGTGCAACTTTATAATTAGTTTTTATTAAAAAATATTTTAACTTTTGAGATACAGCTGCTCTGTATCCTGTATACAGAGCAGCTGTATCTTGCGCTGAATCCTAAACTTGTCAGGTCTATGGGACTGATTGGTTCAGTGTCAGCGGGTCCTGTGTGTCTCTGACACGCTGGATCTACCTGTAATACATGACATCTAAGTTAGATGTGATAGATTACAGGTGGATACAGTAGACTACGCTATTGATACCGCCAATAAAACGGAAACCTTGTGAAACGGAGAAAAACAAAAACCATTAGCACCGAAAGCGTTACCGTTGAAATGGTAACGGAAAGCTATGGTTTCCGTTTGGTTTCCGTTCGTGGGTTCCCCTGACGGAAAGGTCTGACTGAACCACGACGCACGTGAGAACGAAGCCTAATTATTACTGTATGATCTGTACAGATGATGAAGGGTACTATTTTCTGGGGTATAAGCAACTCCCAGTATAGGATTATCATTATTCAGGTCATACTGGAAGCTGCCAACCTGACTTTGCAAATGATCTCTGTACTGAAATGTATTTGTACTGAGCTTTGTTCTGGTGTTGTATTCATGTACTGAGCTTGGTTCTGGTGCTATATATATATATATATATATATATATATATATATATATATATATATGTATGTATATATATATATATATATATATATATATAATGAGCTTTGTTCCGGCACTGTATATATGTAATGAGCTTGGTTCTGGTGTTGTATATATTTACTGAGCTTGGTTTTGGTGCTGCATATGTGTACTGAGCTTTGTTCTGGTGCTGCATATATGTAATGAGCTTGGTTCTCGTGTTGTGTATAGAACTATATTGATTGTAAAATGTACAAATGTTTTTATGCTCGAGTTACATAAAAAAAATGTGGAAAAGAAATGACACGTCATTGATTGGTAGAGAAAACAAACATGGTGAGGTGGAAGGAGCTGTCAGGAAAGAGGTTGGGGGGGGCACCAAACTAAATCTTTGCCTCGGGTGCTGGAGAACCTAGCTACACCTCTATCCTCACTGCAACCCCTGCAGTGAGAAGGAGCTTGACTCTAGTGGCAGTTGAGCATGTGCCAGCCATTGCATTCAATGTCTATGAGAAAGACGGAAACAGCCGAACGCTGAACTCGGCTATTTCCTTCAGTCCCATAGACATTGAATGGAGCAGCAAAGCGCATGCTCAACCATCGATCCATTCCATGTTCTCCTCACTGAGGTCAAGCAGTGAAGAGGAACAGGGGGTCCAGTACCCCCATTCTCGCGATCAGTGGGGGTCCCAGTGGTGGGGCCTCCAGCAACCAGACAATTATCACCTATTCTGTGTATGGATAGGTGATCATTTTTGATACTGATGATACCCCTTCTTTAAGTAGAAACTCTGGGGAGTGAATGAATGTACAATACCAAGTCCAGGCTCCTGAATTTTTTTGGGGGTTATTCCGATATAGTAAACCAATTGTGAGTGGTCTATTTATTAATTTTGATTTGCATAGAATATAAGACTAAAGAGGGTTTTACACTGGTAAATTACCGGGCAGACAAGTGTTCATATAACGCTCATTGCCGATAATTGCCCTGTGTAAAGAGGGCAGTGATCAGCAGATGAACGAGCAAACGCTCAATCATCTGTTGATTGTGTCGTTTAAAAAAACTGAAATAGTATCGTTGTCAGCACCACATCTCCCTGTATAAGGGAGACGTGCTGCCGACATGATAATAATGTATGGGGCCGAGCGATCAGAGTAATGACTGCTTGTCCCCATCCATAGCTCCGTGTGACAGGAGCAAGCGAGCGCCGATCAACGAGCAAGAAGCAAAATTTGCCGGTGTAATAGGGCCTTTTTATATGCCATTCATGTGATTTATTATCTCTTTTCAAACATTGTAATTTCCAGCATATTAACATAAAGCATCAAAGGATGTAAATTAGCAGTGTTAGTTGTTTACCTTCTTGTGATTCTTGTAAACATTTCTATGGGCAAATCCTTTTCCGCAGAGTTTGCACTGGTAAGGTTTGTCCTCGCTGTGTATTATTTTGTGAGCGGTCACTTGATCAAGTCGTTTGAAGGACTTACAGCAAACCTCGCAGGTGTAGGGGCGCTTCTCTGCAGAAAATGATTGGGGACATTTAATCTGTTGTTCATTAGGAAAGGAGGTAGAAGATGAAAGGCAGACAGAGTCCGCTCCGGAGAGACTGTTACATTTAAGTCTGTCCAATTAAGATTAACCAATTAGAAAAGCATCTAATGCCCTTTTTAACATGATGGTTCATAACGGATGGAATAGCGAGACACTGCCACATTCTTCACAATAATCTTCCCAAACCGACATCGTATTAACTAGCTTAAATCAAAAGAGAATAACTTCAAAGAAGCCTTACTACAAGATTATATGTTGGAAGATATGCAATGCATTTTATGGGTAACACAATGAGGTTCAGAAGTAATTTTTTAAAATATGAACTCTCATCCATAAAACTACTGTACACTGAAACATGTATTATTTTTATGCTTTTACAAAGTAATACACACTATAAGGCAATTCACATGCTGGGGGAGGGTGGAGGGGTAGTGAAGGGTGCTTTTACCTGAATGAGTTATCATATGCCGTCTAAGCTGGTTAGCCGATATAAATTTCTTGTCACAATCCTGACACTCATAGATCTCGTGAACCTGCGGAATAAGTGTGTAACAATAAGAAAAAATGTGATTGTTCTCTCACTGCAAGTATTAAGCACTGGAGATTCCTGTTTAACAATGTTTCCCTGAACAAATCTAAAAACAGAGCGCTTACAAATTAAAGGATAAAATATATGCAATTTTTCCCATATGCTTTTTGTATAAATTACTCATGGATTTCAGCATTTCTGCTTGGAGATAAAAGTACACAGCTTGTTTCAGTAAGTGTGTGTATCAGAGCTGTACCTGTGTGTCCATCACATGATCAGTACACATTTTTTACTCATGGTAATAAAATAATACGTTCCTATTGAACGACTGCAGGCAGAGATCTTGCAATGAGGAATTGATAGAGAAAGTGTATCGGAAAATGACCAAACTTTCTATTAATAAATAAACTTCATGTGCTGAAACCGGAATAACCCCTCAACAAAACGTGCATCATATTAATGAACATATATTGAGAAGTTTCGTATATATATATATATATATATATACACATATATATATATATATATATATATATATATATATATATATAGGAGTTGCACCCACTGCTGAAGCTGTGCTGCTTTCCTCTTTTTATATATATATATATATATATATATATATATATATATAAAAGAAGAAAGCAGCACAGCTTCAGCAGTGGGTGCATCTCCTAAGAGCCCTCAGATAGACAGCAAACAAAAGAATTGAGGCAGCACTCCAAAGTAGTGGATGAATGAAGTAAACAAAATTCAACATAAATAGAAAGTGTTTCAACTTTTGATTAAACAATTAAATATTAAATTAAAATGCTGTCAGTAAAAATAAAAGAAAAGGCTTTAAAGGCTATTCACACCTTTGATAAAGTTTTTAAAAAAAAATATAAAATAAAACATACTATCAGTGTGATTGGTGCAACTTTGTAATTACTTTTTATTAAAAATTATTATTTTTAATTGTTGAGATACAGCTGCTTTGTATCCTGTATACAGAACAGTTGTATCTAGTGCTAAGACCTGAATCCGTTAGGTCAGCGGCACTGGCTGGTTCAGTGTCAGCGGGT
The DNA here is from genome assembly GCF_050947455.1 of Rhinoderma darwinii. NCBI lineage: Eukaryota > Metazoa > Chordata > Amphibia > Anura > Rhinodermatidae > Rhinoderma > Rhinoderma darwinii. The sequence goes on along the minus strand of NC_134687.1, from coordinate 159,359,531 downwards.
CCTGCATGTCTCAGATAACAGGTGGATCTTGCATGTCGATCACATCTAAGTTATGAACTTAGATGTGATCGATAACAGCTCGTACATAGCCTTTAATGTAAAATTTTTACAAACTATTTAATTTAAAGAGTATCTGTTTTATTTTTTATTTTTTATTTTTTTTAAAAGAACAAACATTAGCCCCTTTAGGAAAATATTTTTTTTTTATAAACACAGGTTATTAATTATTTTTTATATACTTTTTTTTTTTAAATCTTATTATGTCACATGCTTTCAAGATGCAAGAGTCAGATCTGAACTTCCTGGTTTGTTGATTCTGGCATCCCCTGCGTCCTCCCACGAGCCCCAATGGCAGCATCCAGTGTCAGAACACGAGATCTCGCTGGTTATGGCAAAATCTTGACTTTCTGGTTAAAAGAACTCCATCTACTGTATTAATACAGCCGTTATCGATCAGTAAGCATTAGTGCCGAAGTTACCAATCGGTAACTGCTGTATTAATACAGTATTTTAGACAGAAGCGTGAGTAATCCTGATAACCAGTGAGATATAGCATTCTGAGACAAGTTGCTGCCGCGGGGGCTTGTAGGAGGACGCAGGGGATGTTGGGATCAACAAACCATGAAGTTCAAATACCACTCACGCGGAGAGTAGGGTAATTTGCATAATGAACACACTAAAATATTTAAGAACACTAGTTTACAATGAATGTAGAATTCAGCTGTAAGGCCTTGCGCACACTTCCGACACATTTTTCACGGTCGTTTGTGATGGATCCGTGTGCCTGTTTTAGCGGCCGTGTGCACTCCCGTGTGCACTCCGTGTTTCCGTTTCCGTTCACCGAGCATGGTACTGTCCAGGGTGCTGAAAGAGTTAATGGGCTGCACTGATCGGCGGTAACTCTTTCAGCACCCTGGACAGTACCATGCTCGGCGCTCGGAAAATACAATTTTAATGTAATTAAAAAAAATAAATAATAAATTTCATACTTACTTTCCTCCTGTCCGGCCTCCAGCGATGACGTTTCATCCATGTCGCCGCTGCAGCCAATCACAGGCTGTAGTGGCGGTCACACACGTCTGGATGACGTCAGAAGGCCGGCCTCCAGGTATGATGCTTCATCCCACGTGACCGCCTCTGCAGCCAATCACAGGCTGCAGCGGCCTCTGCAGCCAATCACAGGCTGCCGCGTCAGAAAGGAAGGTCGGACTGGAGGAAGAAGAGGAACCCGTCACCAAGACAACGACCGGGTACGTATGAACTGATTTTTATTTTATTATTAATCAACAGCCTCTTTTCTCTATCAGTGATTGATAGAGACAAGTGGCTGCCGATTAGTGTAATATTTCTGTTATGTTTTTCTGCCCACCCGGCCGTTGCTAGGCAACGGCTCCGTCACACACGGACGGCACACGGATGCCTTCCTTGTGCCTTCAGTTTTTTTGATGGCCCCATTGACTTGCATGGGCCTCACGGTCACAGAATCTCAGACCAAAGTAGGACATGCTGTACTTTGGATCGGAACGGAGCAACGAGACCGTCAAAAAAACTGAAGTAGGCATGGCCCCATTGAAATGAATGGGTCAGTGTGCTAGCCGTCAGAAAAATGGCTTGCACCCTGAAGGAAAAAACTGAAGTGGGCATAAGACTTCGTTCCCAAGAACTGCTGATAGCAGCAGATTTCTGACAGTATTTGTATTAAAAAATATAAGCACTATGGGCACTCACTTCATTTACATCTGCGTCAGGGTCCCTCTCCGACGTTCCGTGTGAGCTTTCCGTCGGAACGGGACCCTGACTAACACAAACGTAAACCAAGGATTTCAGTGGTGATGGATCCGGTGCCAATGGTTTCCGTTTGTCTTCGTTGTGCAGGGTTCCATCGTTTTGACGGAATCAACAGAGTAGTCAACTACGGTATTCATCCCGTAGTCAAAACGACGTCAAAACTACGGAACCCTTGCACAACGGAGACAAACTGAAACCATTGGCACCGGATCCGTCACCATTGAAATCAGTGGTGTGATGGAAACGGAAATCTTTGGTTTCTGTTTGTGTCAGTCAGGGTCCCGTTCCGACGGAAAGCTCCGATGGAACGTCGGAACAGGACCCTGGCGCAGATGTGAACGAAGCCTTACTTGCAAGTTTATCGCTGCAATGCTCCCACCTGTTAATTTATATTACAGAATCCTTTTATGGGATCCCTTATCTCACAATTCCCGATAGCTGAATAGAAAATAAAGACTAAAATAGCGAATTTCAGTTAATTTGCCTTAAAGGAAAACAAAATGTTGTCCCTTTTCTGCATTAGATGCAATCGCCTTCCAAGGATACCGAACATTAATCAACTGACACCCAAGGGTAAACTATCTGAGATTCCTACAGTTAATAAACACTAAAATGTATAGTTTTTCCTATCAAAGACAGTGTAATTAAACCAATTGCAGATCATAGTGTTCTGTTTACTCCTTTTGATAACACTGTGAAGTGGGATGTTAAGTCAAAGTAAATAGTGTAAATGGGATAAAAAGAAATGTAACACTCTTGGGCATGCCATTTACTAAAGCTTTGTTCCCACATCTGGCAGCGTTGGTGCCTGAAACAGGAAACTGAACTGAAGGCCACAATTTGCTATGCACAATTTGAAGACACACAATTGTAATCAGGGGATCTCATTACAATCTGAAACTGTAGCTTTTCTATGGACTAATATGGTAGTTGCATGATGTGAAAATGACCTAAAAGAAGAATAGTATATAATATGAGGGTATATGAACTTGACCGAATTACGTCGCCGTGGACTTCCGGGTTGTACGTAGCTGTAATATGGCATTCATAAAACTCAATGGGGTCCTATTGTACCTCCATTTGCCTCTGATTTCATACGGAAACATACCTAGTTTTTTTCCTGACTTTTTTCCCTGACTTTTTTCCTGCTCCACCGAACGCCATATTATGGAGAAATTTCTCCTCTATGATACAATATCTCCATAATATACGGAGGCACCATACTATGGCACACGGAGTACCTCATTTAGAATTTCTACAATTCTGAGCTTCACTGCAATATCGGTGTCCATTTTTTTCTGCACAACATTTACATATATGCAACTATTATACAACGATATATAAATGTAGGCATGGGATTATATGTGATTATATTCTAATGTTTAAAATAGTTTTTCATATTTTATTCATTTTCATGATAATTACAGAATTTCCATTCTCACTGCCGTCTGAGGCAGAAGTGAGGCCTCATCCCCTGTACAGAGAACCAAGGATGCATTGTGTAGAATTGTGGTTTGAAGATGATGGAGAAAGGGATAACCCCAAAGAACACCCCTCTTACATCTTAATTTTTATTTTAGATATGACACTGCACTAAACTGAATCAGATTCTAAAACATATACACAAAATATGAATAAACACTATTATTAATAAAAAATTAAGCGTCAGTGAAAAAAAAAAGTTACGGCTGTGGGGCAAACCATTTTTTTAGGGATTAAACAGAATGGGGATCTACTGTCCCAGGTTAAAAATGTTCTGTTCACTGCGTTCGTCAACTTAGTTGATAGAGTGCCGGATCTGTCGCACAACTGACATCAATGGCGCACGATAGGCCCCATTGACTTATTATACGGTTTGTCCGGTACCGCCGTGGCCGTCCGTCATTTTACTGAAAGAATAGTGCTGTATGCTACGCTATTTTTTGTCACGTAACACAATCTGTGGTGGGGGCTCTGAACACAGCCTTCAACGCAGATGTAAACAGAACTTAATACATTCTTTTTTATACTACTGTGGTCATGCAAATGAATTGTAGACTTCTGCAAAGAAGTAGCTAAACAGTTTGTCACTGTCAGGAGACTATATATATATATATATATATATATATATATATATATATATATATATATACATATATATATACATATATACAGATATATTTAATTTTATTTTTGTTTAGTTGTGTTGAAGTGGGAATTTGAGTAGTGACATACATAAAAATGTGCCAGAGATTATCCATGTTATATTTTTGGCTGAAAGGCGATGTATAATTCTGGCCAACTGGCTTGATTTAGTAAAATTGTCAGTTGATGTAATGGTAAAAACAACTAAACACTACATGTACTTGAACAGATAAATAGCTGAAAGAATGAAAGAAAAAATGTTGGAAGAATTTCTATAAATGAAATATGTACAGTAGACAAACAAAATTATATTAGGAAACTGATTAAAGTTTAGTTTGTTCTTTTTTTTGGGTTTCAAGTGCATTAATATATTTACCGTGATTTTTAACTTAAGCCAGTTTCCCACAAATTACAGAGACATGACTTCTGGAAACAATTCCCTATGTATGCTCATTTTAACATGTAGGAAGTTCATTTGAAAGAGCAGACCATTAGCAAAAACAATCAGTTAAAGAGGCTCTGTCACCAGATTTTCAAACCCCTATCTCCTATTGCAGCAGATCGGCGCTGCAATGTAGATAACAGTAACGTTTTGTTTTTTTTCAAAAACGAGCATTTTTGGCCAAGTTATGACCATTTTTATATTTATGCAAATTAGCCTTTCTTAAGTACAACTGGGCGTGTTTAAAGTTATGTCCAAGTGGGCGTGTATTGTGTGTGTGTAACATCTGGGCATTTTTACTTGTTTTACTAGCTGGGCGTTGTGAATGGAAATGTATGATGCTGACGAATCAGCATCATCCACTTCTCTTCGTTACCACCCAGCTTCTGGCAGTGCACAGACACATAGCGTGTCCTCGCGAGATCACGCTGTGACGTCACTCACTTTCTCCCACAGGAACTTCATCGCGTCGGATGAACGAGGACACGCTGTGTGTCTGTGATCTGCCAGAAGCTGGGTGGTAACGAAGAGAAGTGGATGATGCTGATTCGTCAGCATCATACACTTCTATTCACATGCCCAGCTAGTAAAACAAGTAAAAACGCAAAGATGTACACACACAATACACGCCCAGTTGTACTTAAGAAAGGCTCATTTGCATAAATATAAAAATGGTCATAACTTGGCCAAAAATGCTCGTTTTTGAAAAAAACAAAACGTTACTGTTATCTACATTGCAGCGCCGATCTGCTGCAATAGGAGATAGGGGTTTGAAAATCTGGTGACAGAGCCTCTTTAACCAAGCAATTGCAACAGCGCAATAAAGGGAACACCGCCAAGGGTTACCAACGTTTCCTACTCCTATATACAACTAATTTTATGTTATAATATTCTCCAGGAGGATTGTAGCCCCACTTGTATCATGATATTTCAATACACCATCACACACTAAAATGGTAGTTTATTGTGATTTTTTGATAGATGTTTAACCCCTTAATGACCAAGCTAGTTTGGACCTTAATGACCAAGCGGAAATTAATAAAAAATAGAAAAATTGAAGAAATTTTGTAAAAATTAACATTTTTCCCTATTTTTAACTGCAATATGTCACATATGTACACACATACTGTACAATTTTTTTTAATTAAATATATATTTCCATCTCTTTACTCTATTTTAGCAGCACTTTTGAAAAAATAAAATAAATTTTAGAGGACTTAAAAATGTAATAATAATTGTATAAATTTTGAAGTACATTTTGTTTTCCTGCACCAAGCCAGATTTTCAGAGTCTCATAGGTCTCAGAATGATGGAATGACCCCATTTAGAAAACTAGACCTCCATAAGGTATTAATCTAGGGGTATAGTAATTACTTTGAGCCCACAGTTTTTTGCTAAATTGAATACATAGCAGGTGAACAAAAAAAAAAAAGTCACTTTTTTTCATAAAAGTATCAGTTTGAAGACCGATTTCTTTGTAAAACAAACATGAAAATGAAGAAACACACCTTAAAATCTATCAACCTGTTTGTCCTGTGTTCAAAAATACCCCCATTGTGGCCCTAATGCGCTGCCTGGACACACGGCAGGGCCCAAAAGGAACAGAGTACCTGGTAGCTTTCAGGGCACCAATTTTGCTTGAAAATGTTTTAGGCCCCAATGCACATTTGGAGAGGCTTTGAACTGACAGAATGATAGAAACCCCCAAGAAATGACCCATTCTTAAAACGACACACGTTAAGCTATTCAGGAGTGTAGTGAGCATGCTGACGACTATGTTCTCATAAGGGAGGCATGTCCTGAAAAATGCATTTGCCTGTTTGACTATGTCTTGCTAACAAAGCAATTGTCCCACATTTGTGTCATTCTGATGCCGTTGTGAACACATTCTAGTCTGATATATAATAAATTATAGTGGGAAAAATCAACTGTTCTGGAGTGAAAGGCAATATATTTAGAAAAAAATTGAGGAAAACATATCCAACTATGTGGCAAACTGGAGTTTGTTCACGAGATAAAAAACACCTGTAGGGCTATGATGACATCTTATTTTTTATAGTGACTGGTCATACAACGTCTCTTTAGCCTCATCAATCACTATATAAGGGACGAACGTACCAAGCGACGCGGTACACCATAACAGACCCCTGCCCGGCAAGGTAGGAACCGCTATGCGTACAACAACCAATCACCTACAGAATATATAAAGGGACAGTGTCCAAAAGCATCTATAGGAACAGTAAAGGATCACTAGTCCCCAAAATAATGTCAGTATTGCCAGAAGTATTGTCGGATGTAAGAGATCCAGTAAAAACCCGAATAAAACTGTAGTAAAGCCTATGGTGTATTGATATGGAACAGCTCGAATATTAGAGATCCTCCAAATAAAAAAAATATGCCCATTTCACGATACAGTAAAACAAATTGAGCTTTGAGCGGCAGGACATAGTCATTACAGGTCATCTTACATTTTGAAAAAAAAAAAAAGATGTGCCATTTCAGTGACAACATAGGGTCACATTTTGAAAGCTATACCCCTTATGCTTTTTATCTAGGTGTGTAGTGAGTATTTAGACCCTACCAATATTGAGGCCTTAATACTTAATGCGCCTTTTCTCCTGTGCTTCAAGATAGTCATCTAGGGGTATAATTGAAATTTTTAGTTTTATTTGGTAGTTGTTTTTTTTTAAATGTTAATTGGGACAAAATGGGAAATAAAATACATTTTAGAAAGTAAATACCCAGGCGATAGGAGAAGGCAGGAAGAAAAGGGACTTAAAGAGGCTCTGTCACCAGATTTTGCAACCCCTATCTGCTATTGCAGCAGATCGGCGCTGCAATGTAGATTACAGTAACATTTTTATTTTTAAAAAACGAGCATTTTTGGCCAAGTTATGACCATTTTTGTAGTTATGCAAATGAGGCTTGCAAAAGTCCAAGTGGGTGTGTTTAAAAGTAAAAGTCCAAGTGGGCGTGTATTAGGTGCGTACATCGGGGCGCTTTTAATACTTTTACTAGCTGGGCGCTCTGATGAGAAGTATCATCCACTTCTCTTCAGAACGCCCAGCTTCTGCCAGATCACGCTGTGACGTCACTCACAGGTCCTGCATCGTGTCAGACGAGCGAGGACACCGGCACCAGAGGCTTCAGTTGATTCTGCAGCAGCATCGGCGTTAGCAGGTAAGTCGATGTAGCTACTTACCTGCAAACGCTGATGCTGCTGCAGAATCAACTGTAGCCTCTGGTGCCGGTGTCCTCGCTCGTCTGACACGATTCAGGACCTGTGAGTGACGACACAGCGTGATCTCTCGAGAACACGCTGTGTCTGCACTGCCAGAAGCTGGGCGTTCTGAAGAGAAGTGGATGATACTTCTCATCAGAGCGCCCAGCTAGTAAAAGTATTAAAAACGCCCCGATGTATGCACATAATACAAGCCCACTTGGACTTTTACTTTTAAACACACCCACTTGGACTTTTGCAAGCCTCATTTGCATAACTACAAAAATGGTCATAACTTGGCCAAAAATGCTCGTTTTTTAAAAATAAAAATGTTACTGTAATCTACATTGCAGCGCCTATCTGCTGCAATAGCAGATAGGGGTTGCAAAATCTGGTGACAGAGCCTCTTTAATTAAGATCAATAGAGGTGTGGTATATTCTAAAGCACTCTTCAATGCAGAGGGCCGGTTTAGAGGGGCAGGCCTCACAGTAGTGAGTGATGTCTTTCCTAACGCCCCTCATCGAGCACACTCGACACCTTCTTTGGAGCCTCCTTTTCTTTTTCAGTGGGGGGGGAAGCACGCCAGGGAAATGCTGCCCATGAACAATTCTTGAGTCCACTATTCCAGAAGCACTGCTGCTTCCACTGCCGCTCTCCCCTTCCTGGTCTCCAAAAATAAAAGTTTTAATAATTGTTTCTTGAAAATCAAGAAAAGTCCCCCTATGGCCTGCACTTTTATACAGAACAAAGGAATTATATAGTGGCACTTGTGTCAGGTATATGGCCAATTTTTTATACCAGGTTCTTGATTTTCTGAGGGCATTGTAGGGTTGCAGAACCTGGTCCGAATGATCCACCCCTCCCATGAACTGGTTGTAGTCCTGGATACACACAGCCTTGATGGTCTGCTCTGTGGTTCCTTGCACTGGGACAGGGCTGGATCGGTCTGCATGGAGAGTGGTCAATACAAGGACGTCACGTTTGTCCTTGTATTTGACCAGCAGCAAATTGTCGCTGCAAACAGCCCTGCTTTCCCCTTGGCGCACTGTATGATCTACAAAGTCCTTGGGGAGACCAAAAAAAAAAAGGGGGAGACGAAACCTCCAGCTCACCTTTTGTATGTGGATTTTGCACTTTGGTCACCGCACGGATCCTCGCGTCGGCACGCGATGTGTAGGCAGTAGAAAAACAAAACAGAGTGGATCCAGCGTTGCTGTGAATAAAAAGGAACTGGTTCCAAGTTTAATGGATATATTTTAAAATTAGGATCAATCTAGATGATGTCCTAGAGTGCTTAGGAGAGATGAGAGAAGATTGGCAAAGCCTACGCGTTTCAAACGCTTCCTGCCTTCTTAATCATGACTGGATTTGACTAACTGACTTGTCTCGTGTCTTTTACACATGATTACATTAGTGTATGTGTTGATTGCGTTCCAGGTGCTTGCAGTCTCCTGGAGCGCAAACCGGAAGTAGGAAGATTCTGCGTTCCATTTACATCGGCACACTGTAAGTATAAATGATTTAACGAACTGGCCGGATACACTTTTATTTAAGGGATGAGAAAAGATGGTAACTGGGTTGTGAGAGCCCCGTCTATTTTTTGTTGTTGTGTGGAGGGAAAGGATTACACCGGGTTGTATCTGCCGTTGTTCGGTCTGTTTTTGATTGATGTCACTTCCGGTATGACGTAAGTGTTGTTGTTTTGCGTTTCAGAGTCACATGGAACTCGTGGAACGCAGGACCGGAAACAGTGCTACCCGTGTGTATCGAAGGAGGAATTCCATCTCGTTCGGAGCTTGGTAAGTATGTTTTTAAGTATTTATAGACATGAAGAAAGTGTAGAGAAAGTACCTTTCAGTAGAAAGAATTGAAATTTATACTTATATAGTATGTAAGTATAGATGAGCGCCAGTTTGTTTTTAGTGTAACACCAAAACAGTGAAAATAATAAACATAATTGTTACTTTATACTTTATTATTTTTTTTTTTTGTGTAACTTTTGAATTATTTATAATTTTTTGTTATTGTTTTTTACTCATATGAGTGATAGGTATATTATTTTGATTGTCAGTTGGATTTAGTGGGTTAGGCCAACTAGAAATAAGGGATGAGAGCAATAGGAAGGATGTAGGGTGTAAAGAATGAGAGGATAGTGGGCTAAAAACTTATACCTGTTAAAGTTGTATTTTACTGGAGTATAATTAAATTGATAAAAAGGATGGAGAACAAAAATAATAAATGTTTATTATATGTAAATTGTGATGTGAGAATAGATTAAAAAAGTCTATATTTGAAGATCAAGTTGTTGGAGATAACTTTTTGTTTTTTGTTTTTTATTTTTTATTTTTTACTCTTAATTTTTAAGTGACCCTGTGAGTAGCTTGTATATAGAGAGTTACTTATGCCTCTAGATATGGGTCAAGTGAGGACCTCATTTGTGGCTCGGGAAGAAAATTTGTTGGATAATTTTGCGACATTATTTGTTTATGGGCTGGATAATGCGACCAGAATGAGTCAATCTGTCTTAGATTACAATTGGTTGAACCAGTCAGAAAATTGGTGAATAAACGGATAGACGTACTTCGTCCATTGTTCCATTTTAGTAATAATAATGGGAACCTATTATAGAGAATAGTGTTGACTGTGTGTTATTATTGGTTAGTAGTGGAACATGAGTTCCTTTTTTAAGTTAAGGCCATTGGGGACTCAAGTGTTGAGTCTGTAGATCCAAAAAGCCTCTCTCTGATGGATTTTGTGTTGTAAATCACCACCTCTCTTTGGAAGATGTACTTTTTCTATCGCCTAGCATATTAGTGATTTTATTGTTCTATTGTGACACGAGATGAAGTGTTTGGCCACGTTGGATATATTATAGATGTTAGGGTTTCTTATATAACTTAGATGTTCTAGGATTCGAGTTTTGAGTTTTCTACTGGTACACTCTACATATTTCAAGCTGCATGCGGTGCATTCGATTATATAAACTACCGAAGTAGTATTGCAGTTGATGTAATTTTGTATTTTGAAAGTTTGAGAGTTATTTGAATTAGAGAAAACTTTGGTGGGGTGAGTGGTGGTACAAGTTTTACATGGGTGTTGACCACATTAGTAAAAACCTTTGCTTTCTAACCAGGTGGTTTTAGTTTCTTCTGAGGTGAAGAAAGAGGGGGACAGTATGTTATCCAATGTGGGTGCTTTTCGGGCTACTATCTTACAGCCTCCTTGTAGTATGGACCGAAGTCCATCATCCTCCATCAGGATGGGTAGGTACTTGTTTACTATTTGTTTGATTTTCGTAAACTGGTTACTTTGTTGTAGTACTAAGACGGGTACTTTTGGGTCTAGTTTCTTGTTTTTATTGGATTGTTTAAGTAGATTGACTCTAGGAGTCTTTGTAGTGATATGATTTGAACGATTAAGTGACCAATTGGGGTATCCCCTGTTTTTTAGTCTTGATTGTATTTGTTTCTGTTCCACAGCATATTGTTCTTCTGAGCTACAGTTTCTTTTTGCTCTATACATTTCGCCGATAGGGATGGCCATGATGGTTTTCTTTGAGTGGTTACTGCTGGCATGTAGTATTGTATTGGCTGTGGTAGGTTTGCGATAGGTTTTTGTTTCTATAGTTGACCCTACTTTCCCCTCTAGAATTAGATCCAAGAATGTTATTGTTGTTTTATCATAGTTATAGGTGAATTGTAAATTGTGTGGATTGCAATTCAAAAACTCTGCAAATTTGGGGATACTTGAAGTGTCACCCCTCCAGATGAATAGGAGGTCGTCGATATATCGGCCAAACCATACAATATTGTCTCCAAACGGGTTGTTCGTGGAGAAGATATACTGTTCCTCCCACCATGCCATTGTTAGATTGGCTATTGAGGGGGAGAATTTTGCTCCCATTGACACCCCCCTTAATTGTAGGTAGAATTTTCTGTCGAATTGAAAGTAGTTATGCGTCATCAGGAACATGAGTATATCTAATATGTATATTTGAAAATTTTTGGTGAAAGTACTGTGTGTAGCCAAGTGATGTGTTAATGCAGCATAGGCAGTCTGGTGGGGGATACTTGTGTATAGTGCAGTAACGTCACAGGTAAGCCATACATCATTTTCATTCCACAATCTGTTTTGGAAAAAGAGTAGGACATCTTTGGTATCTTTGATGAACCCAGGTGTTCGTTGGGCTAATGGTTGAAGTAACGTGTCTAACCACTCTGATAACTTTTCCAATACTGAGCCTATACCCGAGACGATGGGTCGCATGGGTGGTGGAAACTGGTTTTTGTGAGTCTTCGGAAGAGCGTGGGAAATCGGTATAATTGGTTGTTCCACAAAAATGTAGTCTGCTTGTTTTTGATTAATAAAGCCTTTTGTGACACCCTCTTTTAGGAGATCTTTCATTTTATTCTGAATTCTTACTGTGGGATTGTTGTCTAGACATTTATAGGTGTTTTCATCTGATAGGAGATCTAGAATGGAGTTTTTGTAGTCAGTTTTATTAATGACAGTTATTCCTCCGTCCTTGTCAGACATTTTGATGGTTATTTCTTTATTATTTTTGAGTGATTTGACTGCATTTTTTAAACGAAGAGGAAGGTCGTATCTGTTTTGGTTTCCTTCAGTCCATTGGATAATTCTTGGAGTTCTTTTTCAACCGTGGTCTGGAAGCAGTCCATGGACTCTGTCCTTGATTGTTTGGGGTAATATTTTGGGTTAGTTGTATGGAAGTCAATGTGATTGTTGGTAAGTGTATCCGGATCCTCTGTGCGTAAACTGTCTAGACAAACGATGGTTTGTAACTCTTGGAATGAAACAACAACACTTACGTCATACCGGAAGTGACATCAATCAAAAACAGACCGAACAACGGCAGATACAACCCGGTGTAATCCTTTCCCTCCACACAACAACAAAAAATAGACGGGGCTCTCACAACCCAGTTACCATCTTTTCTCATCCCTTAAATAAAAGTGTATCCGGCCAGTTCGTTAAATCATTTATACTTAAAGTGTGCCGATGTAAATGGAACGCAGAATCTTCCTACTTCCGGTTTGCGCTCTAGGAGACTGCAAGCACCTGGAACGCAATCAACACATACACTAATGTAATCATGTATAAAAGACACCAGACAAGTCAGTTAGTCAAATCCAGCCATAATTAAGAACGCAGGAAGTGTTTGAAACGCGTAGGCTTTGCCAATCTTCTCACATCTCTCCTAAGCACTCTAGGACATCATCTAGATTGATCCTAATTTTAAAATATATCCATTAAACTTGGAACCAGTTCCTTTTTATTCACAGCAACGCTGTTTCGTCCTTGGGGAGACCCTTTTGGTTTCTCCTAATTGTGCCGCATGCTGCGGTTCCTCTAGCAGCAAGGCACTTCAAAAGGGGGACACTATTATAAAAGTTATCAATAAATAGATGGTATCCCTGGTCCAATAAGGGGTGCAGCAAATCCCATACTATCTTCCCACTTATTCCTAGGACAGGGGGACAGTCTGGGGGCTCTATTGCAGAATCTTTTCCCTCATAGATTCTGAATTTAAAAGTGTATCCAGACACGCTTTCACACACTTTATACAGCTTCACGCCATACCTAGACCTTTTGTTGGGCAGGTACTGGCGGAAGTGTAGCCTGCCCTTGAAATGCACCAAGGATTCGTCCACTGCAATGCATTTTTGTGGGGTGTAAATATCTTTAAATTTTGAATTGTAGTGGTTCACTACAGGTCTGTCAAAACTGGGGTCATTTGTGGGTTGGGCATGCCTCATTATTGTTGTAATGCAGGAACCGTAGCAGGATCTCGAAACGAGCCCTAGGCATGGTGAGGCGGTAAAGTGGGCAATGGTGTAGCATATCAGTGCTCCAATAGGAGCCAATAGAGGGCTTTTTTTGTAATGCCCATGTTAAGTGGTAGGCCCCAAAATGTCTGTATTTCATTTGCATTGGTAGGGGTCCATTTTTGGGGCCTAGCATAGTAACTGTTGGGATTGCGGGCAATAAATTGTGCCGTATAAATATTTTTCTGCTGTACCATAAGACAAATTAATTCATCAGAGAAAAATAATTGAACAAAATCTATCTCTCTGAATCCAGTATTGTCAACGTTGGTGCCTGGGGTGGCAGTAAATTCAGGCACCTGGGGCATATAATTATCAGGGGCAATCCACGCAGGGGCATCTGAATTTGGTTGTGCTTGCGCACTAGCCCCAGAACGTCTACGGGGGGGGGGGGGGGGGGGTTCATCACTAGATGTTTCACTTGAGGATGACGACATCAAAAATATCACCTCATCTCCACTGTCAGACTCTGACTCTGCACAGAATAAGGCGTACGCCTCTTCAGCAATGGACACCCGCTTTGTCGTTGTAATAGTTTTTAACTCCCTGAACCTCTAACCCTAATTAGCCCTACCTAATACCCTAATGCTAAATTATTTTTAACTAGCCCTGACAGTACCTAACCTTGCACCACGTACACTCTAACAAGCTAGTCTAATACTATCCCTAACTAATTTACTATCCCTGTCGCTCACTAACAAACTTTTTTTATAGGTTTTTTTTAAATATTTTTTTATATATTTTTCTTAGTATTTTTACAAGAACAAAAAACCACACGCAGTCTGGCTGAATGAACTGATTCAGTGATGCCTGTCACTAGGTAACAGACGATACTGATGGGGTGATGGGACACAATGGGGTGCTGATGAGGCCAAAGGATTTGCTGATGGGGGACAGGGATGTGCTGATCAAAACCAACAGAGGAGATCAGAGACGGAGACTTTAGAAAAACAAGTCCTGCCTACGTCACACTAACTGTGATTGGTCTGTCTGCACTGACAGACCTATCACAGCGATCGCCGACAGGGGACCACTTTCATTGGTCCCTTGTCGGCTAGCTCTGTTGCTAAGCTGTCTCGGACAGCAGTTTGTAGTGAACTGTCACCTCGTCCCGCGGCGTTGTGACAGTTTAACTGCATCACGTACATGCACGTGGGAATGCACTAACCAGCCGCATTCCCCGACGTGCATGTATGTGAAAATGCGGGAAGGGGTTAATTCCTTGTTGCACAAACATTGCTATTATATTTTGAAAGGTGATCTAAAAACACTCTGTACTTGAACTGGAAGTCATATACCTTAGCACAGGTGGTATAATAGAAAAATTAAACCATTGGTTCGCCTCCATAACAGATTTCATAAAAACTTCCAATACAATTACAATAGCTGTCAGCCGACAGTCAATCCTCTCAACTCCCCCATACAGGTGCACACTTAGCTTGGCCGAGCGTGCACGTATAGAGGGAAATATGCAGCTGCCAAATACCTTTAATAGCAACTTATCTCCTGTGGGAACAAAGGATCAACCATGTTGAAATCCAACATGCTCAAACCTTCTTTCCCCCAACATCTGCCATCGGGGCAGTCGGGACAGATCAGATAGTTGGTGGGTTAGTCCGACTTACCTCTAATGTGTATGGACATCTTTAGTCACAATATACTCGCAGAAAACGAAAATCCTATGGTCTATGTTAGATTTTTATCTGCAACATGAGCAATACATAAAAGCTATTGGGTGTGAGTTCTCAAAATGGGCAATGCCAGTGAGGAAGCGAGACAATACTATACCTCAATGCACATATGCAGAAAAAATTTAGCTGGAAACGTACACACTGTGTTATACCTAGTAGAGGGCCTGAGATGAACAACACAGCGATCCACAGAACACCAAAGAGGGAATCCCTATGTCATGCGCCACACAAACCCTTAGGTCCTATACTAGGCATAACACAGTGTAACCAGTTTTTTTTTCTATAGTTTGAACTTTTTGTTTTATTTTTTTAAGGGAGGCTTGGTAAAGCTTTCTTAGGGTATGTGCACACGGTAGCAGGCTTTTACGTCTGAAAAGACAGACTGTTTTCAGGAGAAAACAGCTGCCTCGTTTCAGACGTAATTGCTCCTCCTCGCATTTTGCGAGGCTTCTCTGACAGCCGTAAATTTTGAGCTGTGCTTCATTGAGTTCAATGAAGAACGGCCTAAATTACGTCTGAAAGAAGTGTCCTGCACTACTTTTGACGAGGCTGTATTTTTACGCGTCGTCGTTTGACAGCTGTCAAACGACGACGCGTAAATGACAGGTTGTCTGCACAGTACGTCGGCAAACCCATTCAAATGAATGGGCAGATGTTTGCCGACGTATTGTAGCCTTATTTTCAGACGTAAAACGAGGCATAATACGCATCGTTTACGTCTGAAAATAGGTTGTGTGAACCCAGCCTTATTGTGTATAAGCAGAATTAATATAATATTACATTTTCAATATCTTATAGGAAATTTCTATGTTTTTTTATTATTACAAATAAACTAGTCATAAGAACATCTTATTTGTTTCCCTTTTTGTATCAATTATGACAGACACAAATACCTGATACACTGATACAGTGTATCTTTGTACCAATCTACTAATATGGCCAATTTACTTACACTACCGTTCAAAAGTTTAGGGTCACTTAGAAATTTCCTTATTTTTGCAAGAAAAGCACAGTTTTTTTCTAGGAAGATAGCATTAAATAAATCAGAAATACACTCTATACAGTGTTAACGTGCTAAATGACTATTCTAGCTGCAAACGTCTGCTTTTTAATGCAATATCTACATAGGTGTATAGAGGCCCATTTCCAGCAACCGTCACTCCAGTGTTCTAAAGGTAAATTGTGTTTGCTAACTGTAAGGCTAATGGATGATTAGAAAACACTTGAAAACCCTTGTGCAATTATGTTAGCACCGCTGTAAACAGTTTTGCTGTTTAGAGGAGCTATAAAACTAACCTTCCTTTGAGCTAGTTGACAATCTGGAGCATTACATTTGTGGGTTCGATTAAACTCTCAAAATGGCTAGAAAAAGAGAGCTTTTATGTGAAACTCGACAGTCTATTCTTGTTCTTAGAAATGAAGGCTATTCCATGCGAGAAATTGCCAAGAAACTGAAGATTTCCTACAACGGTGTGTACTACTCCCTTCAGAGGACAGCACACACAGGCTCTAACCAGAGTAGAAAGAGAAGTGGGAGGCCCCGCTGCACAACTGAGCAACAAGACAAGTATATTAGAGTCTCTAGTTTGAGAAATAGACGCCTCACAGGTCCTCAACTGGCAGCTTCATTAAATAGTACCCGCAAAACGCCAGTGTCAACGTCTACAGTGAAGAGGCGACTCCGGGATGCTGGCCTTCAGGGCATAGTGGCAAAGAAAAAGCCATATCTGAGACTGGCTAATAAAAGGAAAAGATTAATATGGCCAAAAGCACACAGACATTGGACAGAGGAAGATTGGAAAAAAGTGTTATGGACAGACTAATCGAAATTTGAGGTGTTTGGATCACACAGAAGAACATTTGTGAGACGCAGAACAACTGAAAATATGCTGGAAGAGTGCCTGACGCCATCTGTCAAGCATGGTGGAGGTAATGTGATGGTCTGGGGTTGCTTTGGTGCTGGTAAAGTGGGAGATTTGTACAAGGTAAAAGGGATTTTGAATAAGGAAGGCTATCACTCCATTTTGCAACGCCATGCCATACCCTGTGGACAGCGCTTGATTGGAGCCAATTTCATCCTACAACAGGACAATGACCCAAAGCACACCTCCAAATTATGCAAGAACTATTTAGGGAAGAAGCAGGCAGATGGTATTCTATCTGTAATGGAGTGGCCAGTGCAGTCACCAGATCTCAACCCCATAGAGCTGTTGTGGGAGCAGCTTGACCGTATGGTACGCAAGCAGTGCCCATCAAGCCAATCCAACTTGTGGGAGGGGCTTCTGGCAGCATGGGGTGAAATTTCTCCAGATTACCTCAGCAAATTAACAGCTAGAATGCCAAAGGTCTGCAATGCTGTAATTGCTGCAAATGGAGCATTCTTTGACGAAAGCAAAGCTTGAAGGAGAAAATTATTATTTCAAATAAAAATCATTATTTCTAACCTTGTCAATGTCTTGACTATATTTTCTAGTCATTTTGCAACTCATTTGATAAATATAAGTGTGAGTTTTCATGGAAAACACAAAATTGTCTGGGTGACCCCAAACTTTTGAACGGTAGTGTATATATTTTATTTAAGAGGAGGGATATACTGTATGTATGAAGTAACCATGTTTCAATTCTGTTATTTTTTACTTTTGTATCATTAGTAATTGCTTATAAATTATTTTATTTTTTTCCAACACTTGTCAATACTACATTTTTTGTATGATATATAATACACTTGCATGCCAGAGATGTTGAACCAGAGGCTCTCCCTTGAACAGCAAAAATCAGTAAAGTCCTCATTGGAATTTCCTGCTCTCATAAGAGAGAGAGAAAAAAAAAAAAGGTTACATCAGAGTCAGGCTTCGTTCACATCTGCGCCAGGGCCCCGTTATGTCGGAGCTTTCCGTCAGAAAGGGTCAATAGAAATATTTGCCTGCCGGCAAAAGGCCCTTTTTAACAACTACAAGCAAGATAAAATAACACATTTTTATTAGGCTATTATTATAGCCAAGACACACTACATAGAAATTAAAAGTTATGTTCACTGCTGATAGTAACCAGCATAGTGCAATGTGTGCCAGCAGCAAGATTCAAAGTGTCAGCGGCTGCAGCACGCTGCACTCTGGCCAAGGTCAAAGTCAGTATCAGAGATCAGCAGTATCAGAGATCAGCAGTAACGAGTTAAAATTTCAAAAGAGCCCCCCCGACATGTTTCACTGCAGATGCAGCGTCTTCAGGGGTATCGGGGCTAATGATAACGCGCCGCAAAATTCAGAGAGTTATATGCAGGAAGAATTGCCTTCAGCTGTTACCTAATTAACATAGTGGCCAATAGAAACTGATATTGAAGGTCAAGCCTCCACAACAGTGATGGACAGGCGACAGAACAAATAGCACACTCAGCATGCAAGAACCAATGAGACGTAGCGAAAGTGTCACATGCGCACTAAACCACAGCGGGGAAATAGAATCCCACAGTCACTAGCAAAGTAGCGCATGCGCAATTGTTCATTTGTCTCATTGGTTCTTGCATGCTGAGTGTGCTATTTGTTCTGTCGCCTGTCCATCACTGTTGTGGAGGCTCGACCTTCAATATCAGTTTCTATTGGCCACTATGTTAATTAGGTAACAGCTGAAGGCAATTCTTCCTGCATATAACTCTCAGAATTTTGCGGCGCGTTATCATTAGCCCCGATACCCCTGAAGACGCTGCATCTGCAGTGAAACATGTCGGGGGGGCTCTTTTGAAATTTTAACTTGTTACTGCTGATCTCTGATACTGCTGATCTCTGATACTGCTGATCTCTGATACTGACCTTGACCTTGGTCAGAGTGCAGCGTGCTGCAGCCGCTGACACTTTGAATCTTGCTACTGACACTTTGAATCTTGCTGCTGGCACACATTGCACTATGCTGGTTACTATCAGCAGTGAACATAACTTTTAATTTCTATGTAGTGTGTCTTTGCTATAATAGCCTAATAAAAATTTGTTATTTTATCTTGCTTGTAGTTGTTAAAAAGGGCCTTTTGCTGGCAGGCAAATATTTCTATTGATTGTTAATTAGCCAACCAACTATCTGGGTCTTGCTTCCATTATTATTGTTCCGTCAGAAAGGGGACCCTGACTGACACAAACGGAAACCAATGGTTTCCGTTTCCTTCACCATTGATTTCAATGGTGAAAGATCCGGTGCCAATGGTTTCCGTTTGTCTCCGTTGTGCAAGGGTTCCGTCGTTTTGACGGAATCAATACCAGAGTCGACTACGCTATTGATTCCGTCTAAACGACGGAAGATGTGAACAAAGCCTCAGTCAGGTTCCTAGTGGGCACTGTAAATAAAACCATGGAAAAACAAAATCTGTGTTACTGATATGCTTGTTAGGTTGTATCACTGGCAATAAAAGGGTTAAATTGCATTTAAGTAAAAAAAAAAAAACCTATTGATTAGACCTCGTACACGGTCATATAATTGTTCGGGTGACTGCTTTGTAGAAGCTGACAATGAAGGATGACATTTCGGCTCAGCTAGCATGTGGTATGATTTAGTAACATCTCCAAGTGTAATCAGTATGTTCTCCACCTTGAGACCGTGATTTCTAAAGTGCACAGAGCTCTGAAGCCAAGTTCAATACATTTACATGTTAAAGAATCATGTTCTAAATGGCGTCTACAACAAAACATTGATTTGAAATTCGCCATAAGCCAGTACAGTCATGTTATTACATTGTTATTGATGTGTATTTGTTGCCTAATAACTCTGCAAATCTCCTCACCACATAACTCTTATGAATGGGAGTATGGCCTTATGTAGATGATGGAGCCATGTGCACAGAGAATGTACATGGGCCTGCAGCTCCTTTGTTCAGAACTGTAAGAACTCCATGTGCTGGCTTATGGTGCCTACCATATGTAAGACTACTGGGGGAAAATACCTTTGCAATATTGCATTTGATAGAACATGCCACCATGGTACAGACGGGTCCCATAAAACTCTATATACTCTGAGCTCATGTGCACGTATGGTGCCATGTGCTGCCTTATGGGGCCTATGCATTGCTGCTAGCGGAGAATACCCTTGTAATATGGCATTTGATAGACCATGCCACCATGGTACAGAAGGGCTCCATAGCAGTTTATAAGGATTACTGAAGTAAGAATACAAATTTTTAACATGTTGTAATGTATTTGTATAGCCATTTGATTCGAGCGAAGAGCTTGGGGATTGTTCCTTTATTTGTTTATATGAAGACGGTCTACAGACAAGAATGCATCCTTGCCTCATAATTTCGGCAGTGACTATTTTGTAATGGAACAATAAATCTTTCTGCGTAAACATAAAACACATAAATTCTGCAGTTATTGCAGCTTATCCTCAGTAAGGAGAATTGGGCTGATCTGCCAAACCTGACGCAGCCCAAGGAAAAGAATGTTGCCGTTTTAGGTAGGAAGAAGCTGCCTCTTAATAATTTGGTTTATGAATTTCTGTAATTTTTATGAACAAACCCAATTAGTGATATAATTGTTATGGAATTACTAATTGAGCAATTCCTAGAGTGAAAGTTGATGGAATTGTTATGTGAGCGATTCCCCAAAGGCAGCTGGAGACTGTCTGGAACAAGCGTGCAAGTAATCCGCTACCTCAAATCCGTCACAACTCTGATTAGCAGAGACTAAGACTACTCCATGGTCTTCACCAGAGCCCACCACAAGGCAGGTTGGATTTGGCTGCATAGAACCCAGGTTGCTTTAACAGAATTCGGTGTTGGACAAGAGACGCAATGCAGGCAATACCAGAACAGATAACAAGGCAGCCAGAGGGTAAGCAGAATGTCCAAATCACAAAGCTAGAGGATATCAGGAAGTGCAAAGGGTCAAAACCAGCCGGGAGCAGAATGTCCAAATCAGTAAGCTATCGGGTAAATCTAGAGACAAGCCGAGGTCCAGTCCCAAAAGTTAAAATAGTCAAAGATACGGGGTATAATCAGGAGCTTGATCAAACACATGCAAACAAGGGGAATCACAAGCAAAGAAGACAGAACCAAACCAGGTTTAAATACTGCCCCCTTCAATCTAATAGGAAGAAGTACAGAGAAGTGGGATAGGCTCTGCAACTAAAACCAGAGCCGCCCAGAAGCTAGACTAGTAGTCATGGCAATCTTAAAGGGAAGGACGTTTCATAACTATAATCATGCAAAACAGATGACCTCACTTTCATCTGAGTGACCAAGATCTTACAAACTGTGAAACTTAACTGGTTGCCGACACAGGACGAGTATGCTCGTCCTGAGCGGCGAGCACTTCGCGCATTAGGACGAGCATACTCGTCCTGTGTGACAGCCGTCTCTGCCGTCTCTGTGTGTGCGATCGAGAGCGGGGCAACGGCTGTAATACACAGCCACGGCCCCGCTCTGACAGCGGAGAGGAGAGAAACATCTTCTCTCCGCTGTTAACCCTTTGAACGCCGCGATGACAGCTGATCGCGGCGTTCAAAGAGAGGGGACTGCACATTGATCGCGTCACAGAATATAACTGTGACGCGATCAAAGCCCACAACTCGTATGGCCAGACAGCCCAGGGTCCAGTGAAGGACCCCAGGGCTGTCTGAACATATTTCCTGTTGTTAGGGCATACTGAGGTATGTCCTAACAACTGCCTGTGTACGATCAGTAACAGGCTAATGTACTGGCATATAGATCTATGCCAGTACATTGCAGTTACAAAATAAAAATCAAAATAATAAATCCCTTTATGGGATTAACAAAAAAAGTTAAATGATTGTAAAAAAAAAATAATGGTAAATAAATAAATAAAAAGTAAAAAAAATACACAGAAACACACATTTTTTATAATAAATAAACTTTTTAAAATATAAGTCCAAAAACATGAAATAATATAGACATATTTGGTATCGCCACGACCGTAACAACGTGTACAACAAATGTATACCATTATTTATGATGATCAGTGTATGGTGTAAAAAAATAAATATTAAAACTGCTGCGCAACTGCTTTTTTTCTGCATTTTAATCTAATTAAAAATTTATAGAAATTAAACGATAATGTATTTGTACCAAAAAATGGTACGTACATAAAGTACAACTCGTCCCGCAAAAAACAAAGTCTCATACAACTACGTCGTACAAAAAATAAAAGCGTTATGAGCGTCGGGATGCAAAGAGGGAAATGTAAAAAAAATTGCTCTGTCCTCAAGGCTAAAATTGGCCGTGTCCTTAAGGGGTTAAAATAGATTCTCACCTAACGCATTCCCAAGTTACATTTGATATGTGTCACAAACAATGCTGATCTCGCTCACACTCCAGCATCCTTCTGCACAAGGCTAGTATCACTTTTAAAACACCATTTGATCCTGCTGGTATCCTTAATGAGTGTTATACTTTTTTGAAAAGCTAGGTTATGGTTATACTTTCCTTTGGTTCTAAGCTCTGTTTCTATGCAACACAAAGTTCACTCCGCGCTGCTTCTGATGACTTTACCTAACCTTGCTCCACCTCCATCACCTAGCTTTTCCAGGGTACTTGAGGTACTTTCCCCCATCACACTCTATAATAACCGTACACCACCTGCCCTGACTCCTGCCTGCCTGACCAAGTATATTGTCTTCTGTCAAAATACATCCTATCCTTTGCCAATCAGGACTACTCTGGGTGTAGGGACCTGGGGATTCAAAGCAGCAAAGACCACATCTTCATATGGAGGTTAAAGGTTGAACACCTGGAAATCCCTTAGACTCCCTTGCCTGGATTAGCCCCAAATCACATTTGTTGGAAAAACAGAAGGTTCACATCACTTTCTGCCAGCTGTGCGACAGTTTGCTTAGGCCATGGACTCTACTGACGTCCCTTTGCCTGAGGCCTAAGACTTAATTCATGAACTATATCGACAGTGCAATTGCCAATATCAGTTGTTTCTAGTGCTTCAGCGAATTGCCTCTTGTTTGGGTACGCTTCAGAGGTCACCTAATCCTTCTCTTGCTCCTGGAAAGTTTTACTTTCCTGCCGCTCAGCCATATGCTGGTAATGCTAAAAACTGTCAGAGATTCTTAAACCAGTGTTCCATTCAATTTTAACTTTGTGCAGCTCTATTTCCCTCTGACCGTATAAAAATTGCCTTTATTATTTCCCTGTTCTCTAAAGAAGCCCTAGCCTGGGCATCACCTCTCTGAAATTGTAGTGATCCTACTGTCTCTTTATAACAAAATTTTCTAAAGACCTTCTGGAGAATTCTTGAGGAATTGGACACATTTTATATCCGCCTTTTGCAACATCCGCCTTGTTGCGCCTGAAATACGGAATGTCTACATTTGGTCATTATGCAATCATATATTGCACCTTGGCTTCAGATTTATCATGGAATAATGAAGCCTTGGGGACTACGTTCTGGGAGGGACTGGCAGCTCATATCAAAGATTAACTGGTTAGGCAAGATACTGTATTCCCTCTTCCCTGGATTACATAATTTCCCTTGCAACTCAGGTGGATTTTTGCTTCAGTGAGAGAGCTAAGGAAAAGGAGCATTCTCCTCGCTTACCACATCAGGCTCCTGACATCAACATTCCCCAAATGTCTTATACATATGATGAGACATCTTTGGCTGATGACCCTATGCAAATTGATCATATTTCTTCGCCCTCGGAGGAAGGGTTCAGGAGATTACTTCATTGCATATGTCTTTATTGTGGTCAAATAGGTCATCTACGTGAGTAATTTCCTTACTAATAGATGTTGTCCATGATCAGGGATTTTACCGTCCGGGATATAACTGATACGCAGATACTAGGTAGCATATAATGAAATCTGATGGAGGTCCCACAGTTCCCTTTATTTATAACATAATGTATAATGGAATACATTATGATGTAGATCCAATCATTCGACCACACTCGTCAAGACTCGAGTGTTGACAACCAATTAAAATAAGTAAAGATAAGTAAAATATGCATACATTATTGCAGGAAAAAAATGCAATGTTATTTATATAATTCTGCTAGTGTGCACTATTGCACATGTCTACTGATAACAAACTAACTGAGCTCCCAGGCCATACACATTCTTCTTGCATAAAAAAATATTCTTAACCCTATAAGCATTGATTAATCTTATAAGTAGAAATACCTGAAAATGATTTTAATTTATGAATTTACTCTTACATCTATGTCTAAATTGTCCTATCTGTCCTCCTTTGTCCCTAAACTGCCTTCTCATGAGTCTGAACCTGATTTATTGGAAGTAGTGCCAGCTCGGCAGTGCTGCGATAGTAATCTTAAATCCTGCCAGGTGGGTAGAGCGTCCAGAAGAAGAAGCATTCTCATCGCCTTCCTGCATTACAGCAGTTCACTGTTATCAACCAAAACATTCTTGTTTCACTTGTCACCTGTTTGTAAGGAGTTTGTGTGGACTTGCCAGTCTCTGCAAGAAGAGGATGCATCACCTGGTCCTGCCTGGTATTAGTTCGAGCGAGAAGCATCCTGAGTCATCTAGGGAGGGTCTCTTGGGAGGGTCCCTAAGATAGGGGGGCTGTCACTAACAGCGCCGTTACTCACCTCTCCATGCCCCAGCATCCTTCTCTATCCTTCTTGTGGTTGTCACACCGTGCCGCTAGTGGTCACTAATGAAACACCATTTAATCCTGCTTGTATCCACAGTGAGCGAAATGCTTCTATCAATACCTTGGGAATGTAACCACACCATATTGCTACAGCTAGGAAATAGTTAAACTTTCCTTTGGTTTTCAGCTCTGTTGCCATGCAACACAATATTTATTCCCGGCTGATTCTGATGACATCATCTAACCTTGCTCCACCTCCTATCACGCAGCTTTCCCAGGGTACTCAAGGTACCCTCTATCATCACTTTAGGCCTGAGCAATAAGGTTCCATAGTTGCTGTTTCTGTTTGTTGTGCTCTCCTACTTCTGATACCAACCCAGCCCGGTCTTTGACCACGTCCCTGTCTGCTACCTACCCTGACCTTCTGCTAGTCTATCATAGTGACCATACACCACCAGTCCAGACTGCTGCCGGCCTGACCAAGTATATCATCTACTTGCACGTTAGTCATTGCCAAAAGAGACTACTTTGGGGGTAGCGATCTGGGGTATCCTAGCAGCAAAGACCCCATCTCCATATGGAGGTTAAAGGGTGAACACCTGTAAACCTCTTAGACTTTGCTCCCTGGATTAGCCCCATGACAAATCCCATGGTTCACATCACTTTCTGCCAGCTCCGCGACACTATTTACCAAGTACATATTAACTTACCTTTCGATGCTCTTGAAGGTTAATTGACGATGAACATTTTTTGTTACAGACTGTGCACATCAACCTCTTCTTAGAGTTTCCTGGAATAAGTGAAGAATACACCTCAAGTTAGAGGAAAGGAATAATAGGGGGACTACTGTGGAACAGAACTATACTAGTACTAAAATAAGATAAATCTATAAAGGCACTCATGTAGCATCTTTAATTGAAGATTGCTGTAGTATGCACACACTTTTATATGGGAACTACTATGGGGCAATATTATGTGATACAGCTATATGGGAATAGTATAATGTATGTTTAAAGGGAACCTGTCACTAGCATTTCACCTATTAAACCAGTGGAAGTGGGTGAAAAAGCATTTTTATGTAACCTATAATTATCTTCTAAATAGGCGCTGTACCTAGTAGTACACTTTCAAGTTTTATTTTATCCCGTGCCGTATGCTAATGAGCAAAAAAAAAAGAGTAATGTCTTCGTTTGAAAAGTCATATCTTAATTCCTCAAGTCTTTCCAAGTTAACCCTGCCTCCTTACTTTTGATTGACAGACCCCCGCCTCCCCCCAAAACACAGGAAATCCCATGCTTGCATATCGATGTCCTGTTCTGGTGAAATTGCACAACGGGACACCATAGGGACGCATGCGCAGTAACTAGATTTGAGGCCCAGACGAAGCAGGGAAGGGTGTCGCACCATACATGATGGGCACATGCGCGCTGTCTCAGATAAGATTTTGTCATTCAGGACGGGTGAGTTTTCAGCGGTGGGCGGGCATAAAAAGAGGAACAAAAGAGACTGCCGGATTATTAACATAAAAGGCGCAAAATATTTATGGTCGGAGAGAAAGTTTAGGAGAGGGGTAACAGCAATGAGCATTTGACAGAAGTGGCCAGCGATGGGTGAGTAGAGTTCAATAGGTGAAATGCTGGTGACAGGTTCCCTTTAAGGGCCAGTTCACACTGCATTTTTTTACATGTTTTTTTACGTGGAAACCGCGTCGGAAAATGCGTAAAAAAACGACCAAAAATGCCTCCCATTGATTTCAATGGGTGGTGGAGGCATTTTTTTTCAGCGAGTGGTAAAACCGTATCGCGGTAAAAAGAAGCGACGTGCCCTATCTTCGGGTGTTTACGTCTCTGACCTCCCATTGTCATCAATGGGAGACAGAGAAAGCGTATTTCGTGGCGTTATTTGCCCGCGGCGCTAAATGGCTGCGGGTGAAACCCCCCTGTGAAAATCGGCGTGCAGGATGAGCAAAATCTGCCTCAAAATTCCAAACGGAATTTTGAGGCAGATTTTCCACCTGCAAAAAGCTCTGTGTGAACCCAGCCTTACAATTACTATATGGATCATTCTAAGAGACACGACACTGAGGACTATTGCATTGGCGAAAATGTGTTACATGGCAATATAATGTGAAAACAGTGTGCTATGTGACACTACTAAGAGACATTCTACCAAGAGAGCACTGTATTAGCACAATTATTGTATAAACGAATGAATGATTCACTGAATCTTAGTTTCAACTGGTGAAAAGTGTAATACGGATTTGTATTCTCCACACGAAAGTTCATCAAGTCTTAAAACACGGTTTCATAATACAATTCCATAGACTTCTATATGTAAAAGACAAATCTTTAATACTGATCCATATTATAACTATAGAAGACCCTGAGAATTCTGGATTCTGAAAATACATATTGATCCATATTTTACACTTTAAAACACAGATACACAGATTGAGACTACATGGTCTTCTATGAAGAAAATACATATCTGTAATACCGGACAACATTATCACAATAAAAGTCTAACAACAGTATCCATATTTAAGAACAAGGGTCTGTATATTAAAAAAATAAAATAAAATCGATATATTAAGACTTCATTGACTTAGTTAATAAGAATATGGATCTATGTTGTTTTCATTCATTAACAGCCAATCAGAAATGATAAGGGGATGGTCAAAATGTCTAATTTCTACAGCCATTAAATTCTGTTTAACCAGAATGTGATGTGTCTTATTATTGGTGGGTGGCCCAATGGACATCCATTATAATACGGCTGTGCTGCATGGGTAAAATAGTTATTTATTTTATTATTTTTCAGTACATTTTATTTGAAAAATATTAATAATTACTATATATATATATATACCATCATTCCCTCACCCTCCCATTCCTATGCACTGATGAAAGAAAAAAAAAAGTGTAATCTTAATTTGGTGTTAAGAAAAAATAATCATCTATCTCTTCTATAAAATGGTTACAATACCATAAATACAGAAGTCATAACAGTTTTAGGTCAGTCACACAAGGGAAATGACTGACAGCTTGCAGACTAGTACATGAGTTATAGAACTCCCTCTATTTACTTAAACAGGGCACTTTAGGACTCATATTGACATAACAAGATTGTTTATTTTACTTTTTTTCCCCAAAAATTCTCTGTTTACATAACTAAATTGCTATCGAAATTGAAAATGTTTTGTTATTTGCAGACATAATTGGTTTGACAATTAAAATAGATCTTGTGAATCCTTGTCAAACACATTTCATGACATATACTTAACATAAATGTTAGTGTGTCAAAAATATATTTTTTCTCGTGAAAATAAGGATTCTTGCCTGAGGATTTGGTATATTCAAAATTAAAGCCCCCTCTACATCTATCTAATCTGTCTGTCTGTCTGTCTGTCTGTCTGTCTGTCTGTCTATAATTTAGAAATCTTACCTTTCTAGGTTATTTGACACAAACATTGCTTTTAAAATTTATAAAAAAAAGTGTAACAAAATGGTATATACTGTTAACGTAAAGTCTGGTTGCTAAGTTAAATAATAAATACAACGCTATTGCCTCAAAACAAAACAGAAATTATTTATATTAGATTATACTTCATATGAACTTACATTACACCGAACAAAATCAATAAAATTTGATATTGTCTGCGTGATGTATGAGTGAAAAAAGTCAGTGGGGCAGATTTACTATTTAAGAAGCGTCAGAATTCTGGTTCAAATTGAGCCAGAACTATGGTGCACATTCTGTGTGCCACATATACTAACACTTTTTGCGCCGCTCTCGAAAAGGGGGAATGGCTTACCTGTAAAGGTCAAGAAGAAAGGGGCATGGCTTAGAATGTGACTGTGCACCAAATAACGTGCATAAACTAAGCCAATAAAGAGGTATAAAGAATAAGGAAGAGAAAAGTGTTTAATATTTCTAGTAGAGAGGAGTGAATTTCCCGAAATTCATTTTAGGTCCGATTCTGTCAAACCACCCCACAGATTCGATTCAGTCCAAATAAATTAGTTGCAAACCGAAAGTCCCCCGACTTCCCTGAAAAGTCATGTTTAACACGCTGAGGTTTTCTAGGACTATATCCAACCCCTTTTAAGCTTTTAACGCCAAGACAGCATTAGTAATGTGAAGGACTGTGTCACGTTGGGTGCATGGACCCCCTGGGCCATACCGCCTTAACGGTATTGAAGCTGGCCAACAGGACACAGGTCAAAGTCTATAGTACAAATAGGTGTACCTGTGGCAACCTCGGACAGCAGCAAGACAGGCTCGGATGAGACTTTGGCAGAAGGCAGACAACAGGCGTGGTGTAACAGGACAGGCGTAGTACTTAGCGCAGCTCGACTCCAACTCTATACGGCACTTGATTCTGAATAGCATGGGACACAGGATACAGGTAGCAGGAACGGGAACACTGGGAACTAGGAAACACTAAGGGACCATTTGCAGAGACAAACATAGGTAAACGACAACAATGCTCAGGCAATGCAGGAAGGGGCTGGGCCCCTCTTATAGTCCAGGGTGCTCATGGGCTAATCTGGTCTTTAATTCAGACGGGACACAGCAGAGTGAAGCAGAAGTGAGCGCTGGCGTCTCCTGAGGAGGAGATGGGGACTAGCGCTTACTGATCCATGGCTGCGGCCATCAGGAGGTAAGTAAACCTTGCGGCCAGCGGCCATGGGCATTACAGTGTCCCCCCTCTTACACCCCCTCCTCTTGGGGCCAGAGTGAGAGGGAAACTTCTTTAGGAGGGTAGGAGCATTGAGGTTCTCTTCTGGCTCCCAGGACCTCTCTTCAGGACCAAACCCCCTCCAATCCACCAAATAAAAGGTTTTTCCATCCACCCTCTTGGTGTCCAGGATCTCCTTAACCTCAAATGTATCAGATGAACCGCTGGGAGCCACTGCAGGAGTAGGAATCTTGGAGTAGCTGTTCAGGACTACAGGCTTCAGAAGGGAGACATGGAAGGAGTTGGGGATCTTGAGGGTAGGAGGCAGTCAAAGCTTGTAGGAGACCGGGTTGATCTGTTGCAAGATCTCGAAGGGTCTGAGGAACCTGGGAGCAAACTTGTATAATGGCACCCTCAGCCGGATATTTCTGGAGGACAGCCAGACCTTGGTACCCGGAGAAAACTGGTCAGGTTCTCTTCTCCTTGTGTCTGCCTTGCATTTCATGCGGTCCACCGCCAGCAGAATGGAGGATCGTGTCTGCTGCCAGATCTGCAGGAAGTCCCTAAAAGCAGAATCAGCTGCGGGCACTTTGGACATAACGGACACCGGGAGAGGAATTCGTGGGTGTTGGTCCTAGTCTATGAAGAATGGTGTATTTCTTGTGGACTCGCTAGTATGATTATTGTACGAGAACTTGGCCCAAGAAAGAAGCTGCACCAAGTCATCATGCTGCTTGGAGATGAAGTGTCGTAGGTAGTTCTCCATGATTTGGTTGATCCTCTCGACTTGACCATTGGACTGAGGATGGTAAGTTGAGGAAAAGTCCAACTTTACATTGAGGAGTTTACAGAGGGCTCTCCAGAACCTTGAGGTGAACTGGACCCCCCGATCAGACACAATATGCCGAGGCAATCCATGCAGGAGGAAGATGTGTTGGATGAAGAGGGCAGCCAAATCGAGAAGCAGAAGGTAGACCGGTCAGCGGAACGAAGTGAGCCATCTAAGAAAATCCACCACCACCCAGACCACACTGCATCCCGCAGAGGGGGGCAGGTCTGTAACAAAGTCCTTTGCTATATGCTGCCAGGGAGCATCGGGCACAGGCAGCGACTGGAGCATGCTTGGAGTGAGCAGCCTTGTTCGCTGCGCACACCAAGCAGGATGAAACAACGTCCATGATGTCTTTGGGCAGTGTGGGCCACCAGAAATGACGGGCAATCAGGTCTCGGGTTTTACGGGTACCCGCGTGACCTGCCAGTCTGGAGAAGTGTCCCCAGTGGAGGATTCTCCCTCTGTCTGCCAGGCGCACAAAAGTCCTCCCCGGAGGGATGTCTCTAACTTGCAGAGGGTTGACCGAGACAATGCATAACAGGTCACTAATACTTTGTGAAACCTCCATGGTGTCCTCTGTCTCAAACGACCTGGACAAGGCATTGACCCTCACATTCTTGTCGGCCGGATGGTAGTGGAGCTTAAACTAAAACCAGGCAAAGAACAGCGACCACCTGGCTTGACCTCTGGAGATAGGTGAGATTCTTGTGGTCAGTGAATATCAAGATGGGATGAACTGCGACCTCTAGTATATGTCTCCACTCCTCCAGGATCAATTTGATAGCCAGTAACTCCCAATTTCCAATCGAATAGTTGCGTTCTGCGGAAGAGAAGAGTTTACAGTAATAGCCACATACCATTGTCTTGCCCTTGGAACCTCTGTGGAACAGGAGTGCACCAGCACCAACAGAGGAGGTATCCACCTCCAACGAAAACTGTCGAGATACATCTGGATGATGGAGGATAGAGGCTGACAGGAAGGCAGTCTTCAGGCTATTAATTCCGCTTCTATAGTCCACACCTTGGCATTCATGCCTTTCTTGGTGAGGGTAGAGATAGATGCCAGTGAGGAGAAGTTTGGAATGAACTGTCTGTAGAAATTGGCGAATCCCAGGAAGCGCTGTATAGACCTTATGCCTTGAGGGCGTGGCCATTCCAGGATGGCCTTTACCTTCTCAGGATACATCTTGAGGCCTTGATCCAAGATGATGTAGCCCAGGAAGGGTAGAGCATTTCTCTCAAACATGCACTTCTCCAACTTGGCGTACAGGCGATTCTCCCTTAACCGCAGCAAAACTTGACGGACATGTCTCTGATGAGTCATTGGATCTGGAGAAAAAAATCAAGAGGTCATCAAGACAGACCAGAACACAAACATAGGAGGAGGATACGGAAGATGTCATCAATGAACTTTTGGGCATTACTAGATATTCATAGTGTCCATCACGGGTGTTAAATGCAGTCTTCCATTTGTCACCCCGGCAAATCCGGATTAGGTTATAAGCCCCTCGCAGGTCGAGCTTAGAAAATGTTTTGGCTCCTCGTATGCGATGAAACAGTTCAGAAATCAATGGCAAATTATATCTATTTTTTACCATGATCTGGTTGAGACCCCGGTAGTTGATGCAGGGCCGCAGAGAACCATCCTTTTTCTTTACAAAGAAGAACCCAGCTCCTGCCCTAGAGGAGGACTTCCGTATGAATCCCCTCTCCAGGTTCTCCTTAATATAGGCGGACATGGACTGAGTCTCTGGCAAGGAGGGAGGATATGCCCTACCACGGGGAAGGGATGCACCAGGAATCAGCTCGATAGGACAGTCATACGCCTGGTGTGGGGCAGCATCTCTGCCTCTTTCTTGCTGAAGACATCCAAGAACGCAGAATAATGACAAGGCAATCCTGCCAAGGACCGAGGCAGAGGGGGCTGGACCGGACGAATCTGTATCGGACAGCGGTTGAGACACTCGGGACCCCACTGGAGGACCTCTCCAGAATTCCAGTCCAGAACTGTGGCATTATAATTAATAACCTCCAGATACAAGAAAATTACTAGGCTAGGTATTGTTCCAAAGAACATCCTCCCTTCTATAATGTTTGGGCAACTCTATAATAGATACATTTATACAGGAAAAACAGAGTCTAAAGCCAATTTATGTCAAAAAGTATCAAAAAGCTTTATTTAGATATATAAAACAACAAACATATTAAAAATATATATATGACAGG
Source organism: Rhinoderma darwinii (assembly GCF_050947455.1). Lineage (NCBI taxonomy): Eukaryota > Metazoa > Chordata > Amphibia > Anura > Rhinodermatidae > Rhinoderma > Rhinoderma darwinii. Next base: position 159,327,123 of record NC_134687.1, on the reverse strand, counting down.
AGAAACTCTATAAATAGTCAACATAGAGATACATCAGGAGAACCAGAATTATAAATGGTAAACCCTATTATGGGCTGCTGTAAGAGTATCACTGATATAGGGTATTGCTAATTTCAATCTATACACATATTAATGCTTAATCAGGACATGAATAGTCCAGAGGTAAAGTAGTGTAATAGAGAAATAAGTGTAAGCCATGCCCTGGATCTTCACAGGGTAAAAAGGATATTCTTACCCATAAAGTGTCCTTCAATGTTCCTGGTGGTCTATGTGTGCGCCCCGACGCGCGTTTCGCAATGTCCGCTTCCTCAAGGGGGTGTAGTCGGAGCCAGGGCAGGCCCAGCAGCACAGGATTGACTGCCTTAGACAAGACAAAAAAAGAGATGACCTCGGAATGAAGGGCTCCTACTTGTAGCTTCAATGGCTTGGTCACAGCTACAACCGGGCCTGGCAGAGGTAGTCCATTCACCGATGCAACAATCAAAGGCCTCTCCAGAGGGGTTGTGGGCAACTGGAGAAGATCCACCCGGTCTCTGCGAAATTAAATTAGCTGCGGATTCAGAGTCCAGATAAGCAGAGAAACGGTGCGTTTTTTTGCCGGACACTATGGTCACGGGAATGGACAAATTAGATGAAAGTCCTTCTTCACCCAGGGTTGTCTCTCCAACCAACCCTAGGCTCTGGGGCTTTTGGGGGCACAGACACACAAGATGGCCTCCGAGGCCGCAATACAGGGTGGGCCATTTATATGGATACACCTAAATAAAATGGGAATGGTTGGTGATATTAACTTCCTGTTTGTGGCACATTAGTATATGGGAGGGGGGAAACTTTTCAAGCTGGGTGTTGACCATTTTGAAGTCGGCCATTTTGTATCCAACTTTAGTTTTTTCAATGGCAAGAGGGTCATGTGACACATCAAACTTATCGAGAATTTCACAAGAAAAACAATGGTGTGCTTGGTTTTAACGTTACTTTATTCTTTCATGAGTTATTTACAAGTTTCTGACCACTTATAAAATGTGTTCAAAGTGCTGCCCATTGTGTTGGATTGTCAATGCAACCCTCTTATCCCACTCTTCACACACTGATAACAACACCGCAGAAGAAATGCTAGCAGAGCAGAGCAGAAGAGTAGTCAGTAAGCCAGGGTCAATACGAAGAAGGGACAAGTAGTTCAAGAAGCTGCAGCAGGGCCAGGAAACCAACAGAGAAGAAATCACAAGCAAGGAGGAACAGGAAAGGCAGGTATAAATAGACAGAGGGCGGGAGCTAGCTCCGTCTGGCCAGGCTGTGATAGGCTCTCCCACTCCTAAGCCTGCCATCCTGAGTGGTGGAAACTGGAGTCAGTCTCACAGACATAGAAGCAGGTGCAGACTGATTACCTATGGGCGTGGATACAGAAGCTGTGCCTGGCAGATCCTTAACAGTACCCCCCCTTTTATGAGGGGCCACCGGACCCTTTCTAGATGGACCTGGTTTATTGGGGAAACGAAGGTGGAACCTCCTGACCAATACCCCAGCGTGAACATCCCGGGTGGGTACCCAAGTCCTCTCCTCAGGCCCGTATCCTCTCCAATGGACCAGGTACTGGAGGGAGCCTTGGACCATCTTGCTGTCCACAATCTTGGCCACCTCGAATTCTACCCCCTCAGGGGTGAGAACGGGGACAGGAGGTTTCCTCGAGGGAGCCAAGGACGGGGAGCAGCGTTTAAGGAGGGAGGCATGAAACACGTTGTGTACTCGAATTGATGGGGGCAACTCCAGTCGGAAGGAGACAGGATTGAGGACTTCAATGACCTTGTACGGCCCTATAAACCGGGGAGCAAACTTCTTGGATGGGACTTTAAGGCGCAAGTTCTTTGACGATAGCCACACCAGATCCCCGACCATAAACAAGGGGTTAGCAGAACGTCTTCTATCTGCCTGAGTTTTTTGTATGCTCTGGGACGCCTCTAGGTTCTTCTGAACCTGGGCCCAGACTGTGCACAGTTCCCGATGAACGACCTCTACCTCGGGATTGTTGGAACTACCAGGTGAAACGGAGGAGAACTATGGATTAAACCCAAAATTACAGGAAAAGGGGGAGACCCCTGACGAGTTACTGACCCGGTTATTAAGGGAAAATTCGGCGAAAGGAATGAATGAGACCCAATCATATTGACAGTCAGAGATAAAACACCTTAAATATTGTTCTAGAGACTGATTAGTCCTCTCGGTTTGGCCATTAGTTTCAGAATGGAAGGCAGAGGAGAAGGACAGATCAATCTCCAACTTTTTACAGAAGGCTCTCCAAAACAAAAAAACAAATTGTACCCCTCTGTCAGAAACAATATTGACAGGGACCCCATGGAAACGCAGGATGTGTTTGACAAACAAGGTAGCTAACGTCTTAGCATTGGGTAGTTTTTTGAGGGGCACAAATTGGCACATCTTACTGAAGCGGTCTACTACAACCCACACCACCGACTGGCCTTGAGATGGAGGCAAATCGGTGATAAAATCCATGGAGATATGGGTCCAAGGTCTCTGGGGAATGGGCAAAGAACATATTAAGTGCACGACAGACAACCAGACAAGGAAACACAGAACAAAGGGAAACGGGGCAGTTGCCCACGGCAACACCGTGAGCAACAAGAGTAGTAAACGAGCCGAGTCAAACCAGGAGAGTACGAGGTTCCAAACGCAGAGCAGGAGAGTAGTGAACAAGTCGAGTCAAACCAGGAGTGTACGAGGTACCAAACGCAGAGCAGAAGAGTAGTCAGTAAGCCAGGGTCAATACGAAGCAGGGACAAGTAGTTCAAGAAGCTGCAGCAGGGCCAGGAAACCAACAGAGAAGAAATCACAAGCAAGGAGGAACAGGAAAGGCAGGTATAAATAGACAGAGGGCGGGAGCTAGCTCCGTCTGGCCAGGCTGTGATAGGCTCTCCCACTCCTAAGCCTGCCATCCTGAGTGGCGGAAGATGGAGTCAGTCTCACAGACATAGAAGCAGGTGCAGACTGATTACCTATGGGCGTGGATACAGAAGCTGTGCCTGGCAGATCCTTAACAGTAACGTTAAAACCAAGCACACCATTGTTTTTCTTGTGAAATTCTCGATAAGTTTGATGTGTCACATGACCCTCTTCCTATTGAAAAAACTAAAGTTGGATACAAAATGGCCGACTTCAAAATGGCCGCCATGGTCAACACCCAGCTTGAAAAGTTTCCCCCCTCCCATGTACTAATGTGCCACAAACAGGAAGTTAATATCACCAACCATTCCCATTTTATTTAGGTGTATCCATATAAATGGCCCACCCTGTATAGACAGAGTCCCGAGGTGTGTCAGCGTAGTCTCTCCTGGGTAAACAGCTTGAACTGGTCCATCCTCAAAGACTCCTTTGGAGGAACAGCTGATGAGGACAGCAGGAGTTGCTGCAAAGTAGGAACCGGGCTAGAGAGTCCGCCCTCCCGACGAGCCTCTTGGAACGGTTCTTGGATCCTTATGTCCATCCAGGCGGACAGAAGGATGAGGTCATCCAGGTAGACGGCAGATCTCGGGCAGCAAGCTCATCCTTAATCTCAGGAAACAGTCCCTGCCAGAATGTAGCCACCAAGCCCTCATTGTTTCACAACAATTCTCGGAAGTGGAAGGCGTACTTGCCCACGGAAGTGTCTCCCTGGCGTAGGTTCAGCAAGGAGGCAGCTGCCGACGAGACTCGTCCTAGGGCCCACTTATAGTCCAGGGTGCTCATAGGCTAATTTGGTCTTTAATTCAGGTGCGCACGCTGGCCCTTTAAGAGTGGGCACAAGCGTGCGCGCGCACCCTACGGGACACAGCAGAGTGAAGCGGAAGTGAGCGCTGGCGTCTCCTGAGGAGATGAGGGCCAGCGCTCACTGATCCATGGCTGCAGCCGTCAGGAGGTAAGTCTGTTATGCCCACGGCCATGGGCATAACAGACTGTATCCAACCCCTTTTAAGCTTTTAACGCCAAGACAGCATTAGTAATGTCAATGTGAAAGCAACATATACAGCTATAGGCAAACGGATGGTAGCCGGTGGTAACAAACAGCCTGTTTAAAAGCACACTGAACTGTCATATTTTTTATGCTTTCTGAAAATGGAACAAAGATTATCCCTTTTTAGTAACAGTAGCCCGCCAGTGTTTATACAAACACGGTGGCATTGGAAAAAGTGGTGTTATTTTAAATTATATATATATATATATATATATATATTGTGACAACCTGGGGACCACTTAGCTCACAGGATTGCCATCTCCCGGGTGAGATGGTTGGCACACATAGAAAGTTCACTCCAACTCATGGAATAAAAGTTTAATCCAGCCGCAGCTGGCCTTATTGTCTTCACCACAGCAAGCAGTGTTACAACAAAAACATACAAAATAAACCCTAGGCCGTCCAGCCTCTTACTTACACATTCAGTGTCCCTCACTACGAGACACTGAGCCTTGTGCCCAATACCTAACAACATAGGCAGCTTTACCTTACACGGTGGTGACTCTCACAGGCTAGCATGCCTGTCTTCCCCAGACTGAGAGCCCCTTACACGTTGGTGACTCTCACAGGCTAGCATGCCTATCTTCCCCAGACTGAGAGCCCTGTGTGAACTGCACACACCTGAATTAAAGAGCCGTCTCAGGTGAAGCCTAACAAGGCTCATCAGACAGCCCAAGACCTGGACTGTCTGCATAGAGTGGAAGCCGCCCTTCTTCACACTCCAGCAAACCAGGCCCTATTCCGTGTTTTACACCCAAGCAACAGCAGAGAAAGCCCTCTCTGCTGTACATGTTCCCTGGTTGCTTGAAACTGGACAGTTTCTGCACTGTCCAGTAGCTGCACTACTACTATATATATGTTATTAACCACCACTTCCATCGCCACGACTCCATGTGCCAGTGACAGTGCGCCTGATAGTCCTGGAAAGTGAAAAAGAAATGGATTTTTACAAGAGCCATTAAAAAATTATCCCTTTTTCCGGAGTAGTTAAAGGTTTGTTATATAGGGGTAAAGTTACCAATTTTGTCTGCTTTGGTCTCTGTCAAGACTGTACACGGATGACAAACTGGGACAGTACCTGCCACTGGTCCAATCTGCTCACCCAGAAAACCATGGAGTCAGGCCTCAGGGTATCTGTTGGAGTAAGGGCATAGTCTAGGTATGACTGCTTTCCGTTTGCTGATTTACGTCAGGTTGGCACGGCAGATGAAAAAACAAATCCATCATGTTCAGAAAACTGTATTGGCTACTCCTGGTAGCGCTGGTAGAGGTGGGGGAGCGGCAACTCAGCAAGAAGTAGAGAGGAGTCTCCTGGTCAGACATGTGGCCAGCAGGTGTCTGCTCGACGAAAGCTGTAGTATGTTGGGCACAGTGCATATCCTGGTAATAAGCTAATTTTGCCCCACTTTCAGAAGCAGGAAATAATTTCCCCATTTTGCTTTTATAACTTGTGTCTAAAATAATGGCTATCCAATAGTCATCCCTTTGCATGATGCTAAAGATATGTTTCTCAGTATGTAAGCAACCAAGCATGAAGCTTGCCGGGCTCGCCAGATCAAGCGGTGCAAAGGCAGACCATCCTTTGACTGCAAGTCCAGGAGGGTGTTCTCAACCACATAAAAACGACTGGAATGCGCACTCTCCTGGACATGGTCAGCACCTTCTGCAAGCCACAAGAAGTTTTTTTTAAATGTTGCACCACCAAATTTATGAAGTGTGCCATGTAGGGAGAATGTGTTATATTCCAAAAATGCATGAAAATAAACGCTTAGATTGGGTTGCAAATGATCTGGAAAGAAGAAGGAGTAGCAGGAGGAATGCGCTGAACACTGGTTTAAAGTCAGGGTGTTAGAGATAACATCATCCTGCTTTGACTGCAATAATATGCCTACTGGAGGCGATGGACAACTGTTACCTGCTACTACTGGGCGGATGACTGGTGCCAATTTAAATGTAATTAAAATTTGTTAATTTAAAAAAAAAAATGTCTGATACAGACTGAAGTAAAACAGCGCTGTATGAATGCTTGATGCTAAACAATATGCCAATTTTTGGTGGTACTATTAAATATATGCAAAATAAGAAGTGACATCATGTATATGACATCTTTTTCAAAAGCCAGCTGCACCCTAAAAGCCCCAGGATTAATATTATTTAATAAGATTTGTGAATGATGCCATAAAGATTGCTGATTCATAACTTAATGTACAAATTGTATAGCTGCTGCAGCACCCACTTACAGCAATGGCTGCCTGTGCCTGTCTAACTAGCACTGTGACACTGCCTGACTCCTATCTCTCTCTCTCTAAAATCTCTCTCTCTCTATTAAATTGTTTTAAAACAATCTATTCTCTTCTCCTCACTATAAAACACACTGTGTTTTACTTTCACTGATCTCTGTATCCCCACAAAGCAGCAGCATTTCCTGGCTGGGTTGTTTATAGTGGATATGACTGTCATTCACTGACTAAAGCCTATACCCCTCATGCTTGGCTCTGCTGGAGGATGGGCTACCTGCACGGCATTATGGGGAAGCCAGCCTGACCACCACCCGAGGTCATGTGATCCTTCTTCTCTGTCTTTTTGTCTTTTTCTGATCTGTAAAATAACGACCATAATAATAACCATATTGATTGTGCAGGACGAATCCCAAAAGTTCCAGATTCATTAAAATCCGAAACTTTTGGGAAATTCCCTCATCTTTAATGTCTAGCTAGATTCTCCAAGCTCAGCTTACAGCATGCACGACTTTGATAAATTTGCTGCATCTTCTGACTGCCTAAAACACAGATAGTATTAGTAAATCTGCTTCAGTGTCGGTAAAGTGTCACTGTGACTCAATGCCTTGACTGATGCTGCATTGCAAATATCTTAAAGATAATGTTATTTCAAGAGACTATAATAACTAAGGGTGGCTTTACACGCTTTAACAATGCATACAATTTGACCATTTTTGACTTCTAAAGTCGATTATGTTCATTTCAATGTGTAAAGATTCACAGATAACAACTTTAGATTTGTGTTTGCAGATCACAAAAATGTTGAATGAATGATCAGCAAACTGCTATGTGCAAATGCAGTAATTTAATGGTCTTGCAATTAAAAAAGATGTTGCCATGAAAAACTGTCTAGAAGTGTGCCCCATGTTGTCCATCCCTCTTATCACGTGACTACGATTTCCACTTCATTGCAATATCGACTGATCGCGACGTGATAATTTGCATTATATGCTTCCTTCACAATCAGGAGCTCTAAGTGAAAAAGCGGTCAAATTGCTGGATTGTACACATTATCGAAGATTGTAGAGACACCCTAATACATAGTGACATGTTTCTATCAGTTTTATAACTGTGGAGTTCGAGTACTTAAAAGTGCAATTCTCTGGTTGATGCTCCAGGAATGTTCCCTCAATATCAATGGCCAATGTCCTCTTAGAAATGTTACTTCAATACCATTGGTGTTGATGATTACTTTTCACTTTGTCAAATGGTACTTACTGTATAAGATTTAGAAATAAAAAATAAATAAAAAAATGACCAGACATGGATCAAGTGTAACATTCCTATCAAAGCATCTTACTTTCAAAACATTTGCAGATGTCATAGCATGATCCGTTCACAAAGCACTATTTTTCTGCAGGAAAGCAACCATATGCTATAGGATTCAGAGTAACATCTGATTATTTTTCTTAACTGAGCTGGTTTTCAGTTAGCAGAACTGGTTGATTAGCTGATTTTCCGGTTTCAAGCTTGCAAAGACTTTTAGAGAGTATCGAATATCATCTCTCTTTTCTGATCCCTCTGGCTACTGAAACCAAATGAACCACATAAAATACTTTATTTAAGAAGAAAACGAAAATACCAGAATGTACTTTTATCGTAAAGAGCGGGGCAAAATTTTGCGCGAAAACTGACTGCAAAAATGATAACAGCTGCCCCACTCACAACTTGGATCTGGATTCTTCTCTCGGATAAGTTGATATAGCCAAATATCAAGTCACTGCACTACATACTTTATATTCTGTACTTATACAAAGTAAAATAAATGAATTATATAAAGTGGATTAAGAGTTAGATATAACAGGAGTCAATAGGGGTTTAGTTGGAATAGCAAGATACTGTAAATAGGGAGATGTAAAAGATTTTGTGTGGATCTTGAAAAATTTAAGGTGCAATATTAAATCTATGCTGTAAATTTCCAGAAACCTTGCAAAACAAAATTCAAGAATTGAACTTTTTTTTTTCGATGAATGTAGGTTATAAGGTAGTATGCACAACAGGCAGGGCAGTACTGAAGTCAGGGGCCCAGCCATAATTTTTTTAATCTTATGATTTCATTTTGGTAAAAGAAACAGGTCCCATCACGATGCCGAGCCCGTTCTTTACACCAAAGTAAAACCATAAAGGACCGCTGGAGAGTGCTCCTACACAACAGAGTGACAGCGTGTGGGGAGGAGACAAGGAGTGGAGACATCAATACAAGCATGGTAGTGGGAGTTTTGAGCTCAGCCTCAGAGGACATGTCAAGCAGCAGCAGCAGTCTTCTTCTGACACAGTTTGTACCGACTACTGAGTGATGTCTGTGTCAGGCTGCTGCGCGGAGTCTCCCCAAAAAAAATCTCCTTCTGCCACCATAGAAGGCAAATATCTTATCCACCTCTGTATTAGTTCCTCTTAACACTGCAGCATACTATTGTATCATTAGCAGCAGCTCTACAACGGCTCTTATCTCCTTTGCTGTGTAAAATGTGACAATAAACCTGTCTTCTCCCTCTGGTAACACAGCACAGGAGACAATAGCCGTCGTAGAGCTGCTGCTAGTAATACAATCCCATACCTTCCAACCGTCCCGGGTTATGCAGGACAGTCCCAGATTCCAGGTGGCCAGGGGTATGTCCCGCTGTCAAACAAATTCTGAAGCAGGGAACCATCAGCTCCCTGCTTCAGAATTAGTTCATAGCGGAGGAGCAGAGGGAGCTCCTCCGCTCGCCGAGGACTCCCCGGGCACAGCGCTACTTTAAGCACTGTACTCGGGGAAGCCCTTGACGTTACTGTCCATATATGGATAGTGACATCAGTGACTACTCCTGGAGCGGAATCCCCAGCCAGAGTCGACAACGGGAATTCCGCTCAAGGAGTAGCCACTGATGTCACTGTCCATATATGGACAGTACCATCAAGGTCTTCCCCGAGCACATCGCTTAAAGTAGTGCTGTGCCCGGGGAGTCCACGGCGAGCGGAGGAGCTCCCACTGCTCCTCCGCTCTGAACTGATTCTGAAGCAGGGAGCTGATGGTTCCCTGCTTTAGAATTAGTGGCTACTACTTGAGAGGAATCCCCGTTGCCGAAGATCTGGCCGGGGATTCCGCTCCTAGAGGAAACCCCTGAGGTCACTGTCCATATATGGACATTGATGTCAGTGGCTCCTCCTAGGGTCAAATCCCCGGTCAGAGTCGGCAACGGGGATTCGGCTCAAGGAGTAGCCACCGACGTCACTGTCCATATATGGACAGTACCGTCAAGGGCTTCCCCGAGCACAGCACTTAACCCCTTAGCGACATACAACGATCTATTACTATGTTGTCGCCAATGGGAAGTATGGAACGCACTAGAACTTGCTGAGCTCACTCCATACTCGGCGGGTGACAGCTGTTTTATACAGCCAACACCTCACTCCAGCGGGCGGAGTTAAAGTTCACTTTGATTCTGCCAGTTTAATGGTGACCACAGCATTTAAATTGTTAGAATCAGGGCGGCGCTGCCTCAAACATGCCATCGTGTGTCGTCGTCCCCCCCGAGGCACGATCGCCCATTTACAATGGTTGTTATGGCAGCCTGGGGGCCTAATAAAATTTGTACTCCTTTAAAGCTTTGCCTCTGGCAGGGCTTCAAAGGAGACTGTCCGTATCACGATATACTGCAATACATTAGTATTGCAGTAGGTCATGCAAGCGATGCAACGATCGCTGGTTCAAGTTTCCTAGGGGGACTAATAAAAAAACAGTTAAATAAAGTTTTTTTAATGATAAAAAAAAACTAAAAAAGTATTAAAAGTTCATATATAGACATTGACGTCAGTAGCTCCTCCTGGAGCCGAATCCCGGGCCAAAGTCGGCAACAGGGATTCCGCTCAAAGAGTAGCCACTGACATACCGGTCCATATATGGACAGCGACATCAGGGCTTCCCAATAGGAGCGGAATCCCGGCCTATGCTCTGGCTGGGGATTCCGCTCCTAGTTAGAGTCCCAATGGTGCTATCTACAGGGGGTAGCGCTATCTTCAAGGGGGGTGTGGCAAAATAGGGGCACTATCTATAGGGGACACTGTGGCACTCTGTACATGGGCAACATCTACATGGGCACTGTGTCACCATCTACAAGAGCACTGGCACAAGGGGCAGCTAAGGGGGCATTATACTGTATGGGGGCAGCTATGGGGGCATTATGCTGTATGGGTGAATTTGGGCACTATACTGCTTGGGGCATCTCTGTATGGGCATTATACTGCATAGGAGTATCTGTGTGGGCATTATACTGTATGGGGGCATCTGTGTTGGCTTTATACTGTATGGGTGCATCTATGGGGCAGTATACTGTATGGTGGCAGCTATGGGGGCATTATACTGGATGGTGGCATCTAGAGGGCTTTATACTGTGTGGGGGCAGCTATTTGGTATTATACTTGTGGGAGGCACTATGGGAGCATGATACTGTGTGGGCTGAATCGGGTGTGTATGGGCGGGGATTGAGTGGGATTAGAGGCGTGGCTTAAAATAAAAAAAAATGGTCCCTCTTTGTGATACTTGAAAGTTGGGAGGTATGCAATCCTATACTGCAGTGTTAAGAGCAACTAATACAGACATGGGTTTGATTTTTGCTTTCTATAGGGGGTAGAGTTAGATGATGGGGCAGGGAGATAGTATTGGGTGGGGAGGGAAATTATGCTAGAGTGGGAAGGAGCTAATAATGGAGGGGGGGTGACAGTGGAGGAGGCATTATACTAGGGGGATAATAATTGGGGGAAAAGAGAGGATATCTGAAGGGAGGGGAGACATTATACATGGGGAGGGGGTAGACAAAGGAGATAGAATACCTGGGAGAAGATTAAACCTGAGTAGGGGGAGAGAGCTTTTTACGTGAGGCATAGTTCCCAACAGTCTCAAATTTGCCAGGACTGTCCTGAATCTACATAGACAGTCCCGGCAAATTACTGTCCCAGACGTGTCCCAGCTAATGCCATATTCAATTGTATCTGCATCCTCAGGACAAAAATTTTCCCACTCTACCCCCTTCCAAATAGTATTCCCCTGAGATAATCAAATTTTTCTCCAGTGATCTCTGCCTTAAAAATTCCTCGTACTGTTTTTGAGAAGCACGCCATGCCGCTGCCGCGTCATCTGGTGGAGAAAGTGTACTATTCGATCTTGCCTCATAGTGTCTACCACCTGTCTCTCTTTTATTCTTCTCAATATTTCTCTTTTTATATAATCCTCTCACATAGGCTTTAAAAGTATCCCAAACTCCTCTAGGTGTGGATCCTTATTAATTTGGAAAAACTCCACAAACTGACCCAAAGCTTTGTCATCTCATTGCATTCCCAGAATTAAAGAGGGGGATATATATGGTCTCACAGAAGAACCCCGCCCTGTTGTCTCAATTTCATCAAGCAATGGTGAATGATGCGACAGACCTCTTCCTTCATATTCTATTCTCTCAAAGGGAACCTCTCACCAGCATTTCACTTATTAAACCAGCAATACCTGGTGGAAGTGGGTGAAAAATAATTTTTATGTAACCTATAATTATTTTCAAAGTAGCTCTAATATTAGTATTCAGTTTTTCAGTGTTCCTGCACTGTATGCTAATGAGCATAAAAGAGTCATATCTTTGTTTAAATAGAGTAATTTCTTCATTCCTCAAGCCTTTCCAAATTAACCCCGCCTCCTTACTTTTGACTGACAGCTTACTTTTGATTGACAGCATTCAAGGTGGACAAGTTTTTGGTGGCAGTCGGGCATAAGGAGAGGAATGAACGAGACTGCCGGATTATTACCATAAAAGGCGCAAAATTTTTGCAGACCATTATTTACGGTCAGAGGAGGAGTTTAGGAGAGGGGATAACACCAATGAACTTTTGACAGCAGCGGCCAGTGAGGGGTGAGTACAGTTCAATAGTTGAAATGCTGGTGACAGGTTCCCTTTAACTAAGCTCAACAGTTGTTTATTGGCTAATGCTACAAAATCAATTCTTAAGAGGGATTCCGAGGTCTTAGAATAGCAAAAAAACTGGAACGTATCTGGGTGAAAATTCCTCCATGTAGGAAACCATCCCATCTCCTCCAGATAAAGCCCAAAATAATGCCTACCACTCACCGATTTCAGGGGGGGACCTCCTGTGCTGATCTTTTACTTCATCTGGAACCTTATTAAAGTGCCCTATTAAAAAGGGATGGAACTCCAGATTTATTAACCAAGAAAGAGGCAATCTTACCCGAATTCAATACCATGTCCACCCTATCAAATCGGCAATATAATATGACAAATCTTCCCACCTCATTCACTCACTAGGGCCTCATAAATCTGGACCACAATACTCTTATGGACCTGAATACTCACTCCTATAGAAAAGGATGAATAAACAGAATGGTACATATAAGAAAACCACCCTCTAGCTAGTACACCGGATGTTGCAGGAAGAAGATGGGTCTCCTGCAGGCAAATTACCGCAGGTAGATAGTTTTGGATCAAATTAAAAACTACCAGCCTCTTAAGTTTATTGCTCAACCCCCTAACATTCCATGATATGATTCTCATACTTTAAAAAATAAATAAAAAATACGTGCTGTATATATGTACCCCCATCTACACCGAACTTCATATTAAAGTACCACATTATGTACATCTACACAACCTAAAATTCATTACGCTCTAATGCCATATTTATCAATATATCTGTGACAGTTTTTGGTGCAAAATGCTTAAAACACATTTATTAAGGTGAAAGACAGAAAATAGCTCATTTGAGTAGGTTTAATTTTTTTACTTTAACGCAATCCAAAATGCGCCAAATGTATTTAGAGGCGTGCACCTTTTTTTTTAAGTCTTGCGCATAAAATGCCCCATAGTGTCTTATCAAGGAATTTGACTATATACGCCTCTTTTGGAGATGTCCAAAATGAAGAAAGTATTAATTAGTTGTTATTATTAACTATCTTCAAGACATTTGCAAACTAAATAGTGAACATGATCCTGTTATTTGCATATTTTGGGGATAGCTCAAGATGGCAGGGAGAAAAATTATATTAAAAAACTATTATACAGATGTGTCCACCCTTAACTTTTCTTGAATTGCGTTAAAGAGGCTCTGTCACCAGATTTTGCAACCCCTATCTGCTATTGCAGCAGATCGGCACTGCAATGTAGATTACAGTAACGTTTTTATTTTAAAAAAACGAGCATTTTTGGCCAAGTTATGACCATTTTTGTAATTATGTAAATGAGGCTTGCAAAAGTCCAAGTGGGTGTGTTTAAAAGTAAAAGTCCAAGTGGGCGTGTATTATGTGCGTACATCGGGGCGTTTTTACTTCTTTTACTAGCTGGGCGTTAGGAATGGGAGTGTATGATGCTGACGAATCAGCATCATCCACTTCTGTTCGTTAGCACCCAGCTTCTGGCAGTGCAGACACACAGCGTGTTCTCGAGAGATCACGCTGTGACGTCACTCACTTCCTGCCCCAGGTCCTGCATCGTGTCGGCCACATCGGCACCAGAGGCTACAGTTGATTCTGCAGCAGCATCAGCGTTTGCAGGTAAGTAGCTACATCGACTTACCTGCAAACGCCGATGCTGCTGCAGAATCAACTGTAGCCTCTGGTGCCGATGTGTCCTCGCTGGTCCGACACGATGCAGGACCTGGGGCAGGAAGTGAGTGACGACACAGCGTGATCTCTCGAGAACACGCTGTGTGTCTGCACTGCCAGAAGCTGGGCGTTCTGAAGAGAAGTGGATGATGCTTCTCGTCAGAACGCCCAGCTAGTAAAAGAAGTAAACACGCCCAGATGTAACGAACACAATACACGCCCAGTTGGACTTTTACTTTAAACACGCCCAGTTGTACTTTAGCAAGCCTCATTTGCATAAATACAAAAATGGTCATAACTTGGCCAAAAATGCTCGTTTTTAAAAAAATAAAAACGTTACTCTTATCTACATTGCAGCGCCGATCTGCTGCAATAGCAGATAGGGGTTGCAAAATCTGGTGACAGAGCCTCTTTAAGTTATACAATTTGTCATGATACCAATTCAATGCAATCTCGCGCCATCCAATTAAAAAACGTATATGCTAACGTATACTTTTGTTAATATGGGAGTCTATTGGCGACAGATGGTCAACAGATGGCATTCGTCAAATATTCGGAATCCGTTACAGCCATCCAATAAAAAAAAACAGGTTTGTTAATCGTAAAAGTTTTTTTTAACATGGGATTCTATAATCGACGTATGGCTGACGAATGGCGTCCCTCAAAGGTATAATTTTTTTACATGTTTGTTCAACATCTCACTCCACAGATCTCGGGATATGTCGGGTTTAAAGATAAGTTATGGGTGGACACTTCTGTAAGCCATATTTTTACCAAACAAAAAAATTATCTTCACCAACTGGACTTCTAAAATACTACCAGCCTTTATGTACTGGAAAAAGCCAATGACTGCGAATATCATATACGAAAAGTTTTATTGTCAAAATAGGAATTCATTAAAACAATTCTATACTATATGGATGTGATATTTATGATAAATTTAAAAAAAAAAAAAAAAGTTTATACTTTCATAACATTTAAATGGTTGCCTTTGAAAATGATCCCTGTCCACATGCTCTAATAGGGCACATGGACGTCATAAGGAGAAGTTCAGCACTCGCTCGGGACCCCATTTTTGTGCCTGAACGAAGAGACACTCTAACACCTCTGGCACACGACCGTGGTACAGGTGAATGCGACTCCTGCCACCATAGACATTTATGATGCTAGGATTCTATGCCTCCTCACACAACTGCTGTTTTGTACTGAACAAAATTATACAGTACAGAACAGCAGTTCCGTGGGGAGTCAGGACTCCTAGCATCATAAATTTCTATGATGGCAGGTGTCCCGTTCACCTGTACCGCTGTCGGGTCGGGAAATCCGGCCGGCACACGGGCCGTTTTTCACAGCTCCCAAACTCCATCGTGTGCATGAGGTGTACGAGAAGCTCCAGCTCTGGCAGACTCAAGCAGTCCATGTATTACATAAAATGCCACATTTTCTGAAATGTCCAGCGGGTTGCTGCTTCCCCCAGCAAAATCAACTATTTTCTGTTGGTGCTAGGAGCCGGACAGCTCGCATATGAAAGGCAGTGTCTGTGCTTAAAAAAGCCCTTTACGGCCACATTAAAGAGGTTGTCTGGTTTAGAAGGACCATTTTCAAATACCATTTTAGGGAATTCTAAGTTAATAGAGAGAAATGTGGCTACAAAGGGAGTCTTCCTCACGCTGGTAAACCCAGCACATCCATGCTTTACATGGACAGCCTATTAATTTCAATAAAAACTGGGAAATGCATCATTTTCGCTATGGCTGCAGAGGAATGCTGATCGCTGGAGGTCCCAGCTTTGAAAAAAAAAGTTTGTTTTTTCTTTGTAAATGAAAGTCAGTAAGAAATTGATTAAAAAATAAACTAGAGCTGATGCATTTTTATTGTCGATATTGTTGGGTTTATTTCTCCGTTGACCTTAATATTGCATTGCTATCTGTTAGATTTCTTTGTTTGTTTGTTACTTAAGGAAAATGAAAAGGTGAAACACTCAGAACAAGATCTTATATCATGAAGGTAGCGTAAGCAGTGATTTTGCTCATGCAACATACCGTGCACGTTTTCTTTGTGCTTCTTTAGGGCATCTTTGCTTCTAAATTTTTTCCCGCAGCTATCAGACTTGCATATAAATCTTACATCTCCTTTACAGGCCTCTCTGTGTTGGTCAAAGCTATAATAAAAAAAATGACTGATTAACAATCAAGAATGTAAAGAATCGGGTAAATTTGCATCCTTTTAAAAGCATGCCTTATAGCAGTGGTATTCCACCTGTGACTCTCCAGATGTTGCAGAACCACAACTCCCAGCATGTTGGAAGTAGGAGTTTTACAACAGCTAGAGGTCTGCAGTACGGAGACTACTGCCTAACAGTATGAACACGTGCATTACCTAAATAGTAGATAAGGAGGAACTTCTTTTTCTTGGTTAGATGTAAAGAGGAACAGGTAGAAGCTTGAAAGCAGGCATGCAAAAAGGGAAGCCAGAAATTAGATAGTGGTTCAGTAATTCAAACATAAAACCTCAACGCTGAGCCGAAGAAGGTATTGCAAACGGAACACTGATAACTCCCTGAAGTGTCTCCGGAGATGATACTTTCTGAGCACTGAAGTACACTAAAGAAAAGAGAACAGTTTAGAGTCTGAAACATAACAGCAAAATGCTGTATATTGATCTTACTTTCAACGGTCACATAAATATCATATTAATGTTGATCCTTTGAAAAAACGGATATATTTAAAGGTTAAGTGGAAATTATTGTGTTCCTCATATACAGTAATGTACTGGTAACTTGTAGGCCATGATCTAGAACGGAAAACATTTTGCATAGTGTTTTGCTTCAGTTGATAGCAACCAGCATATAAATCTAGAATAATTCTATCTTGTACTAGATGAGATCAATTACATGTCTTTCTGTAGTAGTGTGGGCTAAATTCTTAACACTATTCACCAGATTTATTTGCAAAATTAATCTCCGTTCACTATTATAGATGGGAGTACAAAAGTAGTTTCTGAAAAGCAGTTGTCTGATTTTGAAAACCCATTTTAATATATATGCAAATTGGGAAATTCTGAGTTATTGCTCATTCAGGACCATCATCTACTAGCGAGAGTAGAGAGGAGCTAATAATAAAGTGTCTCTCACTGTGGAGAACTCAGCAAGTCCATACAATCAACAGACAGCACATTGATTTACAATAGGAACTTAATTTCCTCTATGGCCCTGTTCACACGGAGTTTTTTGACACGTTTTTTGACGCGGAAAACGCGTCGGAAAACGCGCCAAAAACGACCCAAAATGACTCCCATTGATTTCAATGGGAGACGGAGGCGTTTTTTTACCGCGAGTAAAAAAAACGCCTCGCGGCAAAAAGAAGGGACATGACCCTTCTTGATGCGGTTTCCGCGTCCAAAACCGCATTGAAAGCAATGGGGACACGTCAAAAAACACCTCGAACTAGTGAGGTGTTTTCTGACGAGTATATTGCCGAGAGTTTTGGAGGAGTTTCTTGCAGTCTCCTGCTGCTAGTCCAGCCCAGAAAGGGGCTGTCATTTCCTGTCTGCTCGTGGAGGCTGAAAAACATCGTGGACAGAACTCAGGGATACAGAAAACCGAAGTCCTGCATCCAAATACAAGTAAGTGCACTTGCTCCTATGTTCCATACATGCTATACATGTATGGAGCTGTGCATTTTTTTTTTTTTAGAATTTTTTTTTTTATTTTTTTTTCTGATTTTTTTTTTAGATTTTTTTTTTCAATTTTTTTATTTTTAATTTTTTAATTTTGTTATGCAGTTGTTCATGTATGTCATCTCTTTTTTTATTTTTTTTTAACATTTCAGGAACAGAAATGACGACAGCAGAGGTGTACCACCGAATGGACATTGATGTTGGGAAATTGATTCAAGAAGTAAGTATACTTTTTTTTTTTTAATGTGGGCCTGTTCACATCAGCGTGGTTTCCGCTGAGGGGTTCCGTCGGTGCTTTCAGTCAGGGGAACCCCTCAACGGAAAGGCAAGTGTGAAGTGGTGACAGATCCGTTGCTAATTGTTTCTGTTTGTCCCCGTTGTGCAAAGGGTTCTGTCGTTTCGACTGAACCAATACCGCAGTGTAGGGAATCCCATTAGCAACGGATCCATCAGCATTGAAGTCAATGATGATGCAAACAGAAAACAATGTTTTTTTTAATGTGGTTTCTGCTCAGGGGTTCCGTCGGTGCTTTCAGTCAGGGGAACCCCTCAACGGAAAGGCAAGTGTGAAGTAAGTTCCGTTTGCATCACCATTCATTTCAATGGTGACAGATCCGTTGACAGAAGGCTGTCAGGCTGGGTTCACACGACCATGTTACGTCTGTAATGTACGGAACGTATTTCAGCCGGAAACCCGGACCGAAGACAGTGCAGGGAGCCGGGCTCCTAGCATCATAGTGATGTACGACGCTAGGAGTCCCTGCCTCGCTGCAGGACAACTGTCCCGTACTGTAATCATGATTACAGTACGGGACAGTAGTTCCACGCAGAGGCAGGGACTCCTAGTGTCGTACATCACTATGATGCTAGGAGCCCGGCTCCCTGCACTGTCTTCGGTCCGGGTCTTCCGGCCGAAATACGTTCCGTACATTATGGACGTAACATGGTTGTGTGAACCCAGCCTCATGCGTGTGAAAACCTCGGCAAAAACAGCCTGAAAAACCGCCTGGAAAACCGCGTCAAAAACCACGTCAAAAACCACGTCAAAAACCACGTCAAAAACCACATCAAACATGAAAACCTCCAGGGTCAGTTTTTACAGGAGGAATTTTCCTCCTGCAAAAAACTCCGTGTGAACAGGGCCTAAGGTGGCACTGCAGAATAAAAACACTTGCTACCGGGTTTCCCTACAGATCTCAGATGATTGCTGGGAGTCCCAGCAGCAGGGACGCATTGTGAACAGCTTTTTGTCCAGGGATCATAAGAAAAGAAAACAATATAAAACAACAGGATATAAAGAGGACCATGGACATAGGATAAAATCTAATGTCTATCGATACATTAAAATACTTAAAGTTACAGTAATGTGTAAAGACCCAAAGACTAAAAAGGAAGTGATAGAGGAAACCGCTAAGGAAGATTAAACAAATATATATATATTAGGTATAGAGTAGAGTCGTAAATAAAGAAAAAGCTAGACATATAAACAAATTTAAACTAAAGAATAAGCCCTCTTGCACACGACCGAGCGCCACTCAGGCCCTTTTTCACAGCATCCAAGTAGCACCCGATAGTTATCATGGACTCATTCACTTTAGTGGGTGAATCGGGTCCGTGAAAACGGACCCGACTCTCTGATCTGTGGAAAGGTAGGACATGTCCTATCTTTCCACGGATCACAGACAGGACTCGGACGACACACATAGTCGTTTACATTAGGGCTAACCGTTTCATTGAAGAAGCTGCAACTTGCTTTGTGTATTTGTTTGACTTGTATTTAAATGATATGTAAAATTATAAAAAACTTTCAGCATACATAAGCGAGTAAATATTCAGCTAGTAACCCTTCACATAAATGCCCAGGGTCAGACTGGTCCACCAGAGTACCAAAGGAACCTTCAGTGGGCTCAAGGTCTGAAACGATAATGGGCCCCATAATGGGTAACACAAAGGACAATTCCATTTGGGTCGATTTACTTTTAACCTATTATACCTTAGCATTAAAATGTCATGTGTTTTCAATGATAAAAAAAAAAAGTTTATGCTCTATATAGAGGGTGCATCTTCTGACAGACCGAATAAACCCCAGTCTAATGCTGGTAATACCAGTACAAAAAAACTAAAAAAATGGACAGGACACCTGCATAAATCTGGAGGGATAGTATTTTTAAAGCAGACAGAGACAAATGCATTCTGTACTAGACAGCATTCTCTACAAGCTAATGCAGGAGGAAAAATATTTTCCAACAATGAGACAGCGTTATATAGAACATGTAAGCACAAATGACTTTTTCTGCTATTATGAATAGTTTTACTCCAATTCTGGGTCACAACATGAGGCAAATAACCAGAGATTCAAAGCAGGCACTCTGGGACCCACTACTTTACAATGATCAACGGCTACCAGATTCACCCCAAATCTTACAATGATATTCTGTTGCCTGTAGCTTTTCAGCAGACTAGGGTCAATTTAACTCCTTCATGTTACGTACTGGTAAGCCGTTTAGGTGAAGTATGGAGCAAATTCACGGGCTGAGCTCGCTCCATACTCAGCAGGTGACGCCTGTGTTACGCAGCCGACACCTCACTGCAAAGATCACTTTACAGTGGTTGTTATGGCAGTCTGGGGGCCTAATAAAGGCCCCCACATCTGCCATCTTTGTACTCCGACAGGGTTTCAAGGAAGACTGCGAGAATCACGATATAGTGCAGTATATCATACTAGCGATCCAACGATCGCTGCTTCAAGTCCCCTAGGGGGACTAATAAAAAACTGTAAAAAAAAAGTTTAAAAAAGTTTTTTATAATGTTCCAAATTTTTTTTTATATTAAAAGCCCCTTTTTCCCATTTCTTCCCTAAAAAAATATTAAAAAAATTAAAGTTAACATAGCTGGTATCGCCGCGTCCATAAAACTATCACAATATAGCGTTATTTAACCCGCTCTGTGAACGACGTAAAAAAACAATCTATAAAAACATGCAAATTGCTGTTTTTTGGTCACCTTAGCTCTCCAAAAAAAGGAATAAAAATGGTATTGGTGAAAACTACAGCTCGCCCCGCAAAATTTAAGCTCTCACATCGCTATATTGATGGAAAAATAAAAAAGTTATGGCTCTCAGAATATGGCGACACAAGACATGTTTTTTTTTAGCAAATAGTTAAAATTTTTTAAAAGTGGTAAAACATAGAACAAAACGTAATCGTATAAACCAGTAGAAGAAGGTGATGGACGCCGTAAAAACAAAAAAAAACAAAAATGGTGTAATGGTTGCCCATTTCACCCCAATTTTTTTTTTCACATTCTCAATACATTATGCGGTACAATAAATAGTGCCATGAAAAACTACAACTTGTCCCACAAAAAACAAGACCTCATATGGCTATGTTGACGAAGAAATAGAAAAGTTATGGCTTTTGGAAGGCAGGGAGGAAAAAACAAAAATGAAAAACTCAAATTGGCCCGGTCTTTAAGGGGTTAATGACTCAGGAAAGGCCCAAAATACAAAAAGGATGAAGTACAATGCCAAATAAACAACATTCTCAAATATTGTTCTGAAAAATTCGAAGTACTTAAAATAAATAGCTACTGCCAACATACTTAGCACAGGTAAGGATTATTTGACCTGATGTGTTTAGTTTTACTGTATATATATATACAGTGAAGGAAATAAGTATTTGATCCCTTGCTGATTTTGTAAGTTTGCCCACTGTCAAAGACATGAACAGTCTAGAATTTTTAGGCTAGGTTAATTTTACCAGTGAGAGATAGATTATATAAAAAAAAAAACAGAAAATCACATTGTCAAAATTATATATATTTATTTGCATTGTGCACAGAGAAATAAGTATTTGATCCCTTTGGCAAACAAGACTCAATACTTGGTGGCAAAACCCTTGTTGGCAAGCACAGCAGTCAGACGTTTTTTGTAGTTGATGATGAGGTTTGCACACATGTTAGATGGAATTTTGGCCCACTCCTCTTTGCAGATCATCTGTAAATCATTAAGATTTCGAGGCTGTCGCTTGGCAACTCGGATCTTCAGCTCCCTCCATAAGTTTTCGATGGGATTAAGGTCTGGAGACTGGCTAGGCCACTCCATGACCTTAATGTGCTTCTTTTTGAGCCACTCCTTTGTTGCCTTGGCTGTATGTTTCGGGTCATTGTCGTGCTGGAAGACCCAGCCACGAGCCATTTTTAATGTCCTGGTGGAGGGAAGGAGGTTGTCACTCAGGATTTGACAGTACATGGCTCCATCCATTCTCCCATTGATGCGGTGAAGTAGTCCTGTGCCCTTAGCAGAGAAACACCCCCAAAACTTAATGTTTCCACCTCCATGCTTGACAGTGGGGACGGTGTTCTTTGGGTCATAGGCAGCATTTCTCTTCCTCCAAACACGGCGAGTAGAGTTAATGCCAAAGAGCTCAATTTTAGTCTCATCTGACCACAGCACCTTCTCCCAATCACTCTCAGAATCATCCAGATGTTAATTTGCAAACTTCAGACGGGCCTGTACATGTGCCTTCTTGAGCAGGGGGACCTTGCGGGCACTGCAGGATTTTAATACATTACGGCGTAATGGGTTACCAATGGTTTTCTTGGTGACTGTGGTCCCAGCTGCCTTGAGATCATTAACAAGTTCCCCCCGTGTAGTTTTCGGCTGAGCTCTCACCTTCCTCAGGATCAAGGATACCCCACGAGGTGAGATTTTGCATGGAGCCCCAGATCGATGTCGATTGACAGTCATTTTGTATGTCTTCCATTTTCTTACTATTGCACTAACAGTTGTATCCTTCTCACCCTTCTCACCCAGCGTCTTACTTATGGTTTTGTAGCCCATTCCAGTCGGTGCCACCATCGCCGGATGTCAGCGGTATCTTACAGCTGACATCTGGCTGTAATGGCGGGGACCGAAGTTAGCTTCGATTCCTGCCATTAACCCCTTAAATGCAGCATTCAAACACGATCGCTGCATTTAAGCTATTTGCAGCTCATCGGAAACCCCAGCAATTGAATTTCTGGGGTTCCGGTGGCTGCTATGGCAACCGGAGGCCTAATACTGGCCGCCTAGTCTGCCTAGCATGGAAAACTTCCAGCCCCAGCCTGGCGGCGGCGTCTGAAAGGCTTCCGTAGCCGACGGCAAGACAGCACCGGCTCAGGAGCTGAGCCGGCGTCATCAGTGATGGATGTCAACTGTATGTTACAGCTAACATCCACCTGTAACGGCAGGAACCGGAGCTAGCTCCGATCCCTGCTATTAACCCCTTCGATGCAGCGATCGCAAGCAATCGCTGCATCTTACAGGTTGCTAGCAGAATACCAGCCCTGCCATGCAATCAGGGCTGCCGATGCTGCTATGGCAACAGGAGACCTAACAATGGCCTCCTGCTCTGCCATTACGGAAGCCGATTAGGCCCCGCTGGGTGGCGAAGCCTAATCAGCTTGCTGTCAGTGAATGACTGACAGATCTAATACATTGCACTAAATAGGTAGTGCAATGTATTAGAAAAAAAACAATCTGACAGTTGGACCTTCAAGTCCCCTAGTGGGACTTGAAAAAATGTGTAAAAAAAGTGTAAAAAAGTTTTAAAACAAATAATAAAAGTTTCAAGTAATAAAATAAAACACTATCGCCCTGTTCCCTTATCAAGTCCTTTATTATTGAAAAAAATAATAAACCATACATATTTGTTATCACCGCATCCGTAATCGCCTGAACTATAAAATTATTATGTTATTTATTCCACGCGGTGAACGGCGTAAAAGAAAACCTTTAAAAACTATACCAGCATTTCTGTTTTTTGGTCACTTTGCCCTACAAATATTGGAATAAAAAGTGATCAATAAGTCGCATGTATCCAAAAATCTTACCTATAAAAACTATAGCTCGTCTCGGAACAAACAAGCCCTCATCCAGCTCCGTCGACGGAAAAACTTAAAACGTTATGGTTCTCACAACTTGGCGACAGAAAAAATACAATAATTACAGTAATTTTATCGTGCAAAAAGTTGTAAAACATAAAAAAAAGTGCTATAAATTATGTATCGCCGGAATCGTACGGACCCGCAGAATAAAGTTAACATGTAGTTTATAACACATGGTGAACGCTGTATAAAAAAGAACCTAAAAGACTATGCCAGAATTGCAGTTTTTTGGTCCCTTGCCTCCCAAAAAATAGGATAAAAAGTGATCAAAAAGTCGCATGTACCCCAAAATGGTACTAATAATAACTACAGCTCGTCCCACAAAAAAACAGCCCTCATACCACTACGTCTATCAAAAAATAAGATTAGTTAAGGCTTCCATAAGTCAGGAAATAAAAAAAATACGCAGTTGTGCTGGCCCGAGGGGAACCTTTCTTCTGTTTCAAGAGGCGAATTATCAAGGCCCTAAAATTAGGGAACCAGGAACGTTAGGGCCTAAACATATCCGCTGGAAGCGACGGTGCCCGTATTATACCAGGACAACACTTTCCCAGCAAAATTGCCCAAACTGCAAAGGTGCGGAGTGTGGACCAAAAGGGGGATAAGGAAGGACATTTATCAGTTCGACACCGGCCTGTGCAGAAAGGACTGAGCACACCGTAACACACATCTATGTATTATTTTATTGTTTTTTTTAACCCAATTATTATACCACCTGACTATGCCCCTGATGTACTCTGCCCGGCTTACATGTGCCCCCACATTATAAATGGAAAGACCAGTAATATTCAAACAAATCTACTACCAAGCAAAGCCATGCTCCAAAAGCCAAATGGTGCTTCCTCCCCTCTAAACCCTACAGTGTGCCCAAACAGCAGTTTACTTCCACATGTATGGCATCACCATACCCGGGAGAACCCTTTTAACAATTTTTGGGGTGTGTGTCTCCAGTGGCACAAGCTGGGCACAATATATTTTCCACTGAAATGGCATATCTAAAATGGCATATCTAATTTACATTTTTACTTTGCACCAACCGCAGCGCAATTATTTATGGAAAAGACCTGTGGGGTGAAAATGCTCACTACACCCTTAATAAATGCCTTAAGGGATGCAGTTTCCAAAATGGGGTGACTTCTCCGGGGTTTCTCTTATTATTTCACATCAGAGCTCTGCAATTGTGAACCAATACTTTGTAAATCGCCAAATTAGGCCTCAATTTCGCATGGTACTCTTTCACTCCTGAGCCCTGTCAAATGTCCAGGCAAAAGATTAGGGCCACATGTAGGGTGTTTCTAAAACCGGGAAACACAGTATAATAATTAGAGAGCTGTCTTGTTATGGTAGCACAAGCTGGGCACCACATATTGGCATATCTATGGGAAAATCCCATTTTCACTCTGCAACATCGAGTGCACACTAATTTCTGCAAAACACCTGCGGGGTTAACATGCTCACTACACCCCTAGGTGAATATCTTGAGGCGTGTAGTTTTCAAAATGTGGTCACTTCTGGGGGGTTTCCACTGCTTTGGTCCCACAGAGGCTTTGCAAATGTGACATAGCGCCCAGAAACCAATCCAGTAAAATCTGCACTCCAAAAGCCAAATGGCACTCCTTCCCTTCTGAGCCCTACTGTGTGCCCAAAAAGCAGTTTATTACCACATATGGGATATTGCCGTGCTCAGGAGAAATTGCTTTACAAATATTGCAGTGCTTTTTCTCCTTTAGTCCTTGTGGAAATAAAAAAACAATTAGCTAAACCTACATTTTCTTTGAAACAAATGTAGATTTTAATTTTTACGGCCTATTTCCAATAGTTTCTGTAAAAAAAACCTGTGCGGTCAAAATGCTCACGATACCTCTAGATAATTTCCTCAATGGGTTTCGTTTTCAAAATGGGGTCACTTGTGGGGTGTTTCCATTGTTTTGTCCCCTCAGGGGCTTTGCAAATGCGACATGGCCTCCGCAAACCATTCCTGAAAATTTAAGCACCAAAAGCCAAATAGCGCTCTTTTCCTTCTAAGCCCTGCTATTTATGACCACATGTGGGGTATTGTTTTACTCGGGAGAAATTGCTTTACAAATGTTCCAGTGCTTTTTTTCCTTTAGTCCTTCTGGAAAATAAAAAAAAATTAGCTAAACCTACATTTTCTTTGAAAAAACTTAGATTTTAATTTTTACGGCCTACTTCCAATAATTTCTGCAATGAACCTGTGGGGTCAAAATGCTCACTATACCCCTAGATAATTTCCTTGAGGTGTGTAGTTTCCCAAATGGGGTCACTTTTTGGGGATTTCCACTGTTTTGGCACCGCAAGAGCCCTTCAAACCTGACATGGTGACTAAAATATATTCTAATAAAAATAAGGCCCCAATATCCTCTAGGTGCTCCTTTTCTGAGGCCTGTGCTTTAGTCCATTAGCCCGCTAGGGCCACATGTGGGATATTTCCTAAAACTGCAGAACCTGGGCAATAAATATTGAGTTGTGTTTCTCTGGTAAAACCTTCTGTGTTACAAAAAAAATGGATTAAAAATTAATTTCTAAAAAAAGAAATGAAATTTGTAAATTTCACCTCTACTTTGCTTTAGTTCCTGTGAAGCGTCTAAAGGGTTAAGACATTTTCTAAATGCTGTTTTGAATACTTTTTTGGGTGAAGTTTTTAAAATGGGGTGACTTATTGGGGATTTCTAAAATATAAGGCCCTCAAAGCCACTGCACAACTGAACTGGCCCCTGCAAAAATAGCCTTTTGAAATTTTCTTGAAAATTGCTGCTAAAGTTCTAAGCCTTGTACCGTTCTATAAAAATAAAAGGATGTTCAAAAAATGATGAAAACATAAAGTAGACATATGGGGGATGTTAATTAGCACAATTTTATGTGGTATAACTGCCTGTCTTACAAGCAGATACATTTAAATTTAGAAAAATGCAAAATGTTGCAATTTTTCGCTACATTTTGATGTTTTTCACAATTAAATACTGAATGTATCGAGCAAATTTTGCCAGTAACATAAAGTCCAATGTGTCACGAGAAAACTGTCTCAGAGTCGCTTGGATCGGTAAAAGCATTCCGAAGTTATTACCACATAAATTTAATTATGTCAGATTTGAAAAATGAGGCTCTGTCAGGAAGGTCAAAAGTGGCCAAAGAGGGAAGGGGTTAAAGCATACCTTTTCAGATGACTTTTCAGAATAAGCTGTCATATGTGTGTACATGAGAAATAACACTATTTCTTGCTATTATATGACTTGTATTCTGTTATTTTATTAGCAGTATCCCCTCTGTAGGCTCTATCTCTAATTCTCCATTTTCTCTGAGTTAGTGGGTGCAGTCTAGCGCCCATCATGTCATGCCATACACTGCACACAAAGAAGAGAAGAATTCTGCTCTCCTATCTCAATCTATCACATATATAGAAGCTGCAGCAGCATGGAGGAGATTATCCAGCAGTAATGAGCTGTGTAGTTGTGAATCCAGCACCGGAGTGAGATATAAATCTTACCAGAAGCCTGTGTCTGCTCCTGCTTCCCCCACCCCTCTCCATAAACTTCTATGGGCAGCGTGTATGTGTTTTTTTTTGCTCCTGCTCCCTCCTCCTGCTCCCCTTCCTCTCTCTATAAACTTATATGAGCAGTGTATCTGTATCTCTCTCTCTCTTTGCTCCTATTCCCCCTTCCTTCTGAACAGCAGATTACAGAAAGGGAGACACCCAGTGGTAGTAACTTCACACTGAATTTGAATGGATACAATAGCTAAATTTTAACAGTAGGTAAATTACAAACTTGATATATATATTATCAGGTATACTATAAGATTAGTATAAATTGTTTAGATTAGCATACATTGTTTGTTAGTTTCCATTTAAAGGGGTTTGAAAGGATAAGAAAAACATGGCTACTTTCTTCTCAAAACAGCGCCTCACCTGTCAACAGGATATATCTGGTATTGCAGCTCAGGCTCATTAACTTTAATGGTGCTAAGCTGCAACACCACACACAACCTGTGTTGTACTGTTTCTGGAAAAAAGCAACCATATTTTTGTTATCCTAGACAACCCCTTTAACACAGTATTAATACATTTCTCCCAATATGTTAAAACAGACTAAATGACATGAGCTGCCTGTTTACCCTGTAGCTACAGAAATGTATGACATTTTACACTGTTACACTCACAATTAATATGTTATTTTCCGTTAGGCGACTCTGTTGCAGTTTCTGACGTTCCTGATGGGAAAAAACTACTGACATCTTGGCGAAACCCGACAGACCCCATTATAAGTCAATGGGGGTCATCTATCGTGCGACTAATCCATTATAAACGATAGCCACAACGCAAGTGTGAAAAAAGCCTTACATGTTTAAAAAATGTTAATCATTCTTATCTGCTATAAAGCTATAACATAAGCTATATCTGTAACAAACTAAAAAAACTATGCAAAGACGGTGAGCACAATTAAGGTCATAACATAAAGGTAACACAATGTGATAATACAACATAACCTAAACTTTACTCTGCATGCATGCTTATGAATAAATGCAAAAAAGAATAAGTAGAAATCATTATACCTATGAACATATTACATATTTTGAGAATATTGTGGTATCTACACTATACCAAAACCATATCTAAGAGAGACATATAGCAGTGGAGGTGCTTGGACCGTCAACAATTATTATAAGGGGCCCACACCATATGCATAAGGGCTCCATTCAAGTCAATAGACTTGCAGCTATGAGCTATTGAGGCATAGTGATTAGTCCCTTTTTTCCCAACAATCGCTTGGAGTTCAGTTTGTGGACCCTCAAAGATGTTAACTCCCAACTTGATTTTCATTTGTGTTTATTATTTGTCATTTTGTATGTTTACGATATCCCTTAATTGTAAAGCATTTCAAAATATGTTGTCGCTATATAAAAGTTACTTTGTTGTCTCTGTGACAAGTGCATAAATCTGTAAATTTCCTTTAAAAACATTGTGCAGATTTTTCCATAAATGTAAATACTAATTCAAAACTTTTTCTCATTTCACAAATGCAAGCAATATTTGGACATTCCGAACCCAACGTAACTGACAGAACACCAAGCAACAACGGCTATAGAGAAAATAGGATGTGGTCAGTACTAAACACATTGATGTTATTAATACAAAGCAGTACAAATGAAAAATTGAAATACTGCCAAAACAACCAATCACGTCGCTTCTTTAATTGTAAAACCTGCGCTAGAAAGTTGAACACACTTTCAAGACGTATACAGGACAATTGAGGCAGATTACATTAAATGACCGAAAAAACATTTCAAGTACGTACTGTCGTTGTAGAGCTTGTTTTACAGGGAACTTCTTCCCACAGTTTCTACACTTGAACTCCTTCTCCTCACTTGGCTTTTGATGCAAAGCTTGAAGGTGTTCTGCTAAGATTTCGTGACTGTGAAAACTAGACTCACAAAGCGGACAGTCATGATTATCTTTCCAATTGCTGTGCTCTAGAAAGTTAAAAGGAAAGGTACATAACAAAACAATACACTTATTATGCAACTATACATTTACACACAACAGTGGTCATTAGCTTATATATTAAATACTGTAATATTAAGTTATTCAGTCAATTATGTTTATATTTATTTTTGCATTCCCTTTAGCATTTATTTTTACATATCCCTATTAGGACATATTTGTCACCTTGTCGCATCTCTTTAGCTCAATTACCTGAAAGTACTTTCAAAGATAAAAGTAATCTCCACATACAATGAATTGCTCTTGACTAGTGTTTCTGGGCCTGGCCATCGTCTTCCTTCCTAGCCAATGGACTAAGCCTTTATCTTAAAGTTGAAGTCCAATCAAAATTATCTTCAGACATGCCATAGATACCTGTGAGAAGATCACACTAGTTAATTCTGTGATCTCAGGCCATCACATATTTTCAGATAAAAAGGCCCTATAGAGTGCTTCTACCCCTATGGCACAACTCATAGATTTGTTTAACTAAAAATCTTTACACAACACGAAAACACAAACTGTCATTGATTTAAATGGCCCTTAGCGTAATGATCGGGCAAACGAGCGTCCATTGGCTTATCAGCTTGGTTTTGCGGCCAATAAAATGGTGGCTAGTCGACAGCACATCTTCCTGTGTGAACAGGGAGATGTGCTGCAGACAACATGGAAGTGTATGAGGACGAATGATCATAGTAACGATCGTCTGTCCCCATACATTAACAATTATAGCTCCTTGTGAAAGGAGCAAACGAGTGACGATCGACGAGCTGACTTGTCGATCGTCACTTTTTTTACATTCCATATCGTAGAAGGAACTTTAGTAACAGAAATCTATAAACAATGCCAAAGGGGTTGGACCTCTCTATAGAGCCCTTTCATTCTATACTTGAATATGATCTTCTCAGTCATATCAATGATAGATCAGAAGATCCTATTAAGGTTTTCCCTTTAGACAGCAAATATCGATCATGATACCGGAGTCTTGTTCAGTGCTTTTTTATATCTTGCTTCCTACAACCGAATGCTTGAGTATATGTCTTAGTTAACACTCTGCATTTATTCTCTTAACCTTCATACAATAAACCTAGAGCTAACTTTATATCCCAGACTACAAAACAATAACATTAACCTGTTTCACTTTTCTCCCCAGATTGCTGAACATCTTTAATGCTCTCTTCCTCTTCTTTGGTAACCACATTCACAACTTCTTTTGTCTCTTCTTCGGCTTCTTCCATATCACTGTCAAGGTACCCAATAAGTAGTTCAGTGTCTGTGTCTATGTCATCAACAGCCAAATAGAATATGTTTTCTCCTTCCTAGAATATACCAAAGAAACCATCAAATATATAATCAGAAAATACTTGAACAAGTCACCTTTAGGCTCGATTCACAGATTGCGTACTTGTTGCAGATTCTGTTGCAGATTATGAGCCAAAGCCAGAAAAAGTATAAGTTTTTCCTTTATATTTCTCTATAACTTTTAAACTACTTCTGGCTCTGGCCCAAAAATCTGCACCAAAATCTGCAACGAATACACAATGTGTGAATCCAGCCTTAGACAAATTGAGGCTTATAGCTATAAAGTTTAAAAAAATTCACTTTGTAATAGATCTTAATTATCTCTTTTCCCTCGTTAGTTTTTTCTATGCTAGGTGTATTTGCTGCAAGTGTAAAAAATCCTGTTGTTACCTATTAAACACTGACAACTAGTCTCGACTAGATCCTGTGTCTGCATCCTCTCTCAGATGTCACACTGCAGGAACTTTGAATAACCATCTCAGCAGCAAAGAGAAGGAGAGGCCTGAGGAGAAATTACAACCTAGAATGGTGAGAAGAAGCAGGAAGAAGTGGCCTGCTCTTCAGTGTAGGAGAGAAGAATGGTATACAGCAAGGGGGAGGTAGAAAGTGTGAAGTTTTGAAACCCGCAGTCACAAAAAAGGGGGGAGACATGTAACTGTTTGTCGGTAACCTGCAGAAGAAGGGACTATAATTGGAGAGGCTGTTTCCAAGGGAAGGACATTCGGTCAGGACAGGAAGTGGTTGTGTGAATTGTTACTGTCAGTGCATATGTGAGGAGAACGGTTTCCATAGGTGGCCTGTGTGACCTGTCGGCAGAAAAGCTGTCTGCAAGGACAGCTGTGTGCAGAGGAACAGGCCAGTGAGTACCCTGAATGAAACCACAGCTGGAGCTGAGGAAACAAGGCGGCCAGACAACGGGAATCTGGGCATGGGTCAGTGCCAGAGTGAGGTCTCCAGCATAACAGCTACTGCATCTATACAGAAAAGTGTACCTATTGTCTGGAGAGCATATGAACAAACAGAGGTAAAGAGAGCAGCGTCCTAGACTATATTGGGAGGCCGGAGTTGTTTCGTTCAACTATTCTGATAATATCTTCAGTTTTATTGAGAAAGACTCTTGCTAAGAGTAACGGACTGGTTAAATATTAAATGCAGTAAAGAAATGCAGAGGAGCAGAACAAAGAAAATACTGGAAGACAATCGTCACCTGATGGAACCCATTGACTTTAATAGATCCATCAGGTTTCCATCAGGGTGTCCCTGGTTTTAACCAAAACAGTAGTGTAACATGCTACTGCTTTCGGTATTTTTGGCCAGATCTGTGACGAAGGACGAGGATGAAGACTCCAATGAAGATGTTAATAGGCATTTAATCACAATAATTGTCTAGTCATTTGCTGCCCATCAACCTGTACATTACAGTACATACCAAAATTAGGGGCGGATTAAGGGTACCATGGGCCCTGGGCTGTATGGAAAGTGTGCCCCCACCCCCTTCCAGCGTCTAAATCTTTTTGCCACTGCCCTGAATTACATAAGTGTAGTGCATAGATACAGTAACTGAATCAAGCCTAGTGCATACATACAGCACAAGAATGAAGCTCATTACATAGATACAGTAACAGAACCAAGATAACTGCATAGATACTGTACCAGGACCAAGGCTAATGCATAAATACAGTACCAAAACCAACCTTAGTCGTTGATAAGCTACCAGAACCAAGCTCAGTACATTAAAGCAGAAACACAATCAAGTTTATGGCATAAATACTGTACCAGAACCAAGCTTACTGCATTAATATGGTAACAGAACCATCACAATACTTAGATACAGTAACAGAACTAAGCTTAGTACAGAGATATAGTAACAGAACCAAGCACAGTACATACTGTATATAGTAACAGAGCCAAGCTCAGTATATAGAAACACTAACAGAATCAAGCTTACTGCTTAGATACGGCAACAGAACATAGGTACGAATATGGTAACAGAACTAAACTGTACATAGATACAGATACGGTAACAGAATAATAGAACCAAGCTCAAGGTGTAAATACAGTAAAAGAACAAAACTTACGGTAAGCTTAGATACGGTAAGATAATCAAGCTCGCTGTATAGATACAGTAGCAGAACCTACCTCAGTACATAGACACAGTAATATTAGTCATAATGTGCATGCAAAACAGCACATAAATAATAGGCTTAAAGGGAACCTGTCACCAGCATTTCACCCATTGAACTCTACTCACACCTGCTGTTAAAAGTTCATTGGAGTTATACCCTCTCTGTACTGTTGTGTTACCATGTATTGTTGCTATTTATCATTAATAAAGATTTCTACTTTTTACATTACTTAGTAGTCATATATATTTTCTTGGGTGCTATGTTCCCTGTTCTTTTGCGCTTATAGGTTGTATTTTATGCTCATTAGCATGCAGTGCAGGAACACTAAAAATCTTAATACTAAAGGTACAGATCCGACTTAGAAGATAGGTATATAGAAATAATTTTTCACCCACTACCACCCGGTATTGCTGGTTTAATAGGTGAAATGCTGGTGACAGGTCCCCTTTAAATAATGTCTGAATAAGGCTGGTGCTGTGCTTTGACTACTTATTTACTTCAGGGTAACCACATGTAACAGTCACAGACATTTTGTAGCAGTTGCAAGTCCTCTGCAACTCATGATCAAATTTTTTCTTTAAAGAAATTAGCCCCAAACCAAAGCCCCTTTTACATCACATTTGGGAGATTGGAGGAGGACTTAAAGGGCTATACCAATTTTAGCAAATGAATGTTCTTTTGTTTGTATAGTGAAAAGTTATGCAATTGTCCAATTTTCTTTCTGTATCAATTCCCAATTGTTTTCCAGATCTCTGCTTGCAATCATTCAATAGAAATCTGTAGACTTCCAGGGTTTAAAATCTACTCATGGTCATGTGATGATCACACAGGTGCTCTGTTCATTAAAAGACACAGCTTCGATACACATACTGTAACTGTAATCAGTCTTGCACCTGTGTGTCTATCACATGACCAGGGCCGGCCTTAGGGGTGCGCATGTAGGGGCTGCCACTGGGCAGTTCATTTGAGCTCTATGCTCTCTGCTTCTTGTTACACACAAGGAGGAAACAAGAGCAGCAAGAACAGAGGAGGAAGCTCCACCCACAGCCCATTCTGCAAGAAGTCTGTGAGACTGTCAGCAAGGAGAGATGGTAAGTGCCTATGTGTGTATATGTCTCTGTACATATGTCTCTGTGTGTGTATATGTTCCAGTATGTGTGTGTTATGTGTGCCTATGTGTACTGGGGCTGTGTGGCACTATCTACTGGGGGCACTGTGGCACTATCTACAGGGGCAGTGTGGGGTACCATTTCCAAAGGGCACTCACTGAGTGTGGCACTATCTATGCTGGTTTTTACGCTACCAGTAGTGGTCAGCACATATCACCTGAGGCATTTTTTATTAGAACTTGTAACATAAGGGCTCGGCTGGTGGATACATGCAGACCAATACGCGTAGCGTAAAAAAACAGGGTAGCGAGAGAGTGACGAAAATAACTTTGTCTGAAAAGTATGCGTTTGGAAACCCCCCTTTAAAAATCCTGCATTTGCCTATACTTACCGACCTCGCTCCTGAGTTGGGTCCGGGCACAGCACAGGTTCTGACGCCTTTCAGCATCACGGCGTCACAACATTATGTGCGCCACCCTTTTTGTTGTGATGCTGAATGGCGTCAGGACCCACACTGTGCCCAGAGCCGAAGAGAACCCGGCTCAGGAGCGAGGAGAGTAAGTATAAGAATGCAGTCCACTGGGGCCCTGTATCTAAGCCTACCGCGCGGTAGGCAGATGTATTGTCGGGTGTACAGTCTTTAGCTGCCTCCATTTGTTGTTGGCTTCAATTTGTTGACAGGCTCCTCCTCATATTAAAGAATTTCTTTGCAAAATTTCTTGCAAAAAACGCTACAGTCTTCCTATTCACATGCTCTGATACTAGCTGATACTAGCTTTGGTGGTTATTGGTAGTAAAGAGGTCAATGGGAACATCCCTGGTGGTCTATGGAAGTGAATGGTTTAATGGGCACATTTCTAAGTCAAGTGCCTGCTGTCCAGTGGTTTATTCATCTCTTTAAGCTCCAGTGCTGTCTGGTATTCCAATTACTGAGGTTGCCAGAAGATGAGAGTGCAGGGATCCTGCCATACGGATGACCAGGGACAAGCGTATGGTAATTAACACTCATACGGAAGATGGCCAGGGACAGGCTTATACTCGTAACAAGCACACACATATGGTATATATAGTATATACACACAGACTCGCACCATACTTGCTGGCTTTTCTGTAGCTACATCAGGGCATTCAGAGAAGCGGTGTGATAAGCGTAGCACAGTATTTTTTTAACATATTTCCTCGCCCTATTTAGGTGGGCCATGACACCCAAACACAGCTAAACTAATGCTTTCACAATCACAGGTAGTGAATATGACCCATTTAACACACCAAAATGAATACAAACCCCAGACCAAACACCAGAATAAATAAAGACCCCAGAATAAGTATAACCCCCAAAATAAGTAGATTCCTGACCCCCGAATACACATCCCTGAGCAAGACCCCAGACCAGACCTCAGAATGACTACAGACCCCAGACAAGACCCAAAAATAAATGCAGACCCAGAGAGTGCCCTAGAATAAATACAGATCCCAGACCAAATTCACTTAATAAATACATACCTGATACCTGACCCCAAAATAAAAAGACCCCACACCATACCCTGAAATATCTTTATACCCCAGACCAGACCTTTAAGTAACCCCAAAACAGACCGCAAAATAAAAACACCCCAGACCAGACCCTGAAATAACTACAAACCCCAGACTCTCACATAGTCTTCATGATTCTTCTCATCCTCCTCTGTGTAGCCTTGCAGCTCCACCCCCTGGCTTTGAGACCTGAAAAAATGGTCATGTGACCACATCTGTGCAGGTCCTTCTGCAGGTCCTGCACTAATGTGTGCCATAATGGCTTGTGTTATTTTATAGTTTATTCTCACACTGATCAGCCCAATTAAGGATTGAACTAAGTGTCTTGTGCTAAACTGACATATCGTTGAATTTTCTGCTACTTAAAAAGATTGGAAGATTTCCAAAAAACAAGAAAATTATTTCCAACAACAAACTTCCAAAAGATCTAATAAGTCCTCTTGCTTGAATTAATAGGCTTTTTTTAAGTGCACAGGAATTGTATTTTTAATATAAAATATATCTCTTTTATATAAAAGGAAAAGAACCAGAACCTGTTTGCGATGTTGTGAAGGAGGAACCCCAATGTTATTGTAAGCCACAATCCCATAATGCAATCTATAAACGGCTTCAATGCAGACCTTAAAAGCAATGTTTGCCTGGCGCTTTCAATTTCTAAGGCAGAAGAGCATACTTTCTAAATTGTAAGAGATCGACCTGGAACTTAACCGTGTCAACACATGCAACTGTAGAAGCATATTCTACTAAAGCTACTAGAGATTATACCCCTGCCAGGTATGGCTTCCAAGTGGTTTCAATCAGCGCCATAATGCCCTCCAAGACTGATTAACCCCTTTAGGACCGGCCTACTTTGGATCTTTATGTATGAGGTCTTTTTTGTAGGGGGGGGGTCATATTTTTTTTATTAGAACCACTTTGAGGCACATATAAATTATTGATTAACTTTTATTAGCTCTTTTGGGGGGGGGGATAGAAAAAATAGCAACTGCGTCATTGTTTTCTTTCCGTTTTAAAGTTATGTCATTCACCTTGCATCATAAATAACATGTTGTTATCTTTATTCTATAGGTTGGTACGATTACCAAATACACTATATAAACAAAAGTATTGGGACACCAATAGGAGCTTTTATGACATCCGATTCTAAATATATAGGCATTAATATGGAGTTGGTTCCCCTTTGCAGCTAAAACAGCTTCCACTCTTCTAGGAAGGCTTTCTACTGGATTTTTCAGTGTGTTTGTGGGCATTTTTGCCCATTCATCCAGAGGAACATTTGTGAGGTCAGACACTGATGTTGGATGAGAGGGCCTGGCTTGCAATCTCCGTTCTAGTTCATCCCGAGATGTATGATGGGGTTGAGGTCAGGGCACTGAACAGGCCAGTCAAGTTCTTCCACACCAAATTCACCCAACCATGCCTTTATGGACCTTGCTTTGTGCACTGAGACACAGTCATGCTGGAACAGAAAAGGCCTTTCCCCAAACTGTTTTCACAAAGTTAGAAGCATAAAATTGTCCAAAATGTCTTGTTATGCTGAAATTTTAAGATTTCCCGTCACTAAAACTAAGGGGCCTAGGCCAACCCCTAAGAAACAACCCCATAGCATTTTCACTCCTCCACCAAACTTTGCTTTTGGTACAATGCAGTCAGATAACGTTCTCCTGGCATACGCCAAATCCAGGCACGTACATCAGACTGCCAGATAGAGAAGCGTGATTCGTCACTCCACAGAACACATTTCCACTGCTCCAGAGTCCAGTGCTATACACCACTCCATCCGACGATTGCCATTGTACTTGGTAATATAAGGCTTGCATGCAGCTGCTCGACCATGGAAAACCATGAAGCTTCCGGCACACAGTTTTTGCGCTGATGTTAATGCCAGAGGAGGGTTGGAAATCTGCAGTTATTGAGTCAGCAGAGCATTGGTGACTTTTATGCACTTTTCACCTCAGCAATCGTTGACCCCGCTCTATAACTTTACGTGGTCTGCCAATTCATTGCAGTGGTTCCTAAATTCTTCTATTTTGTTGTAATACCACGAAGAAGAAATTTCAGGAACTGACTTGTTACAACGGTGGCATCCTATTACAGCACCTTGCTGGAATTCAGTGATCTCTTTAGAAGGACCCATTCTTTCACAAATGTTTGTAAAGGCGACTGCATGGCTAGGTGCTCAGCTTTATAAACTTGTGGCAATGGGACTGGATGAAACGCCTGAATTGAAGTGTGTCCCAATACTTTTGTCCATATAGTGTATGTTTAGTTTCTTTTATGTTTTACTACTTTTCCACAATAATAGCAGATTTCATTAAAAAAACAAAACAAAGAAGTGGACACAAAAAAGGAGATACATCAGTCTTTTCTTTATACATTTCCTTCCTTTTGGATAAACATCTGGCTTTGGCTAAAAAAAACTGCACCAAAAACGGCATAAAAACAGCATCAAAACTCAGGTAACTACAGGTAACTGTGAAAATGGAGGTAGCGAGAACTCCGCAAATAAGTGATTTAAAGCGGAGTGCCACAACTTGTTTTAATACCATAAATTAATATTGACTCATTTTATAGAGACAGACCAGACTACTATCTCCTATACAGACCCCAGACCAGACTACTATCTTTAATATAGACCCCAGACCAGACTACTATCTTTAATATAGACCCCAGACCAGACTACTATCTCCCCTACAGACCACACTACTATCCCCTATACAGACTCCAAACCAGACTATTATTGCATATACAGACCCCAGACCAGACTACTATCCCCTATACAGACACCAGACTGTACTACTATTCCATATACAGATCCCAGACCAGACTACTATCCCCTATGCAGACACCAGACTGTACTACTATTCCCTATACAGATCCCAGACCAGACTACTATCCCCTATACAGACCCCAGACCACACTACTGTCACCTATACAGACCCCAAACTAGACTACTATTCCCTATGCAGACCCCAGATTAGAAGTACAAATGCTCACCTCTTCCCACTCCTGCAGTACTCTGCAATCCTGAGCGCAGCCGCACACAACATCCTGATATTAGGGTCAGCGACAGGATGTTGTTTGTGGTGGTGCCCGCGAGTACAGAGGAGTGTAGGAAAAGGGAGAGGTGAGTATTTGGGGTGGCCGGGAGATTTTCTTTCGGGAAAATTGACAAGACTGATTTATTTTATACCTGCTTTTGTGCTGGGTGAGTATTGACATGGCTGCTATTACACCTTCCACTAGAGTTATAAAAACAACTTACCATGGGGTCCTGAATAACACATTTGTGTCCACCCTGGAATTGTGTTAAGTTATAAAATTTGATTTTGTAATATTCCAATTCAATCTCGCGCTATCCAGTAAAAAAAACGTTAACCCCTTAACGACATGTCACGTACATTTATGAGACAGCCATTAAGGGGAAGTATGG
The DNA here is from genome assembly GCF_050947455.1 of Rhinoderma darwinii. Lineage (NCBI taxonomy): Eukaryota > Metazoa > Chordata > Amphibia > Anura > Rhinodermatidae > Rhinoderma > Rhinoderma darwinii. Next base: position 159,288,659 of record NC_134687.1, on the reverse strand, counting down.
GATGGGCTCACGGGCTGAGCTCGCTTCATACTCAGTGGGTAACGGCTGTGTTATACAGCCGACACCTCACTGCAATGGGCGGAATCAAAGATCACTTTGATTCCGCCCGTTTAACACCTTAAATGCTGCGGTCAATCGCGACCGCGGCATTTAAATTGTTAGAATCAGGGGGGCACCCCCTGAAACACGCCATAACGCCCCCACATGACGAGATCGGCCGGTGACGACGGTTGTCATGGCAGCCTAATGAAGCCCCCCAGGTCTGCCACCTTTGTACTCCTTTGAAGCACTGCGCCTCCGGCAGGGCTTCAACGTAGAGTGTCTGTATCACGATATACTGCAATACATTAATATTGCAGTATATCATGCAAACGATCCAACGATCGCTGGTTCAAGTCCCCTAGGGGGACTAATGAAAAAACTAAAAAACAGTTAAAAAGTTTTTTTATAATGTTAAAAAAATTAAATAAAAATTTTCCCTAAACCAATGTCAAAAAAAGGTAACATAACTGGTATCGCCGCGTCCGTAAAAGTCCAAACTATCACAATATAGCGTTGTTTAACCCGCTCGGTGAACACCGTAAAAAAGAATATATATAAAACATGCAAATTTCTGGTTTTTGGTCACCTTAGTTCTAAAAAAATAAAAGTGATCAAAAAGTCGCATGTTCCCCAAAATGGTATTGGTGAGAACTAAAGCTTGCCTCACAATATTTAAGCCCTCACACTGCTAAATTGATGTAAAAATAAAAAAGTTATGGCTCAGAATATAGCGACAATACATTAATGTTTTTTAGCAAATAGTTTTATTTATTTTTTTAAAAGTAGTAAAACATAAATCAAAAACATATCAATTTGGTAGTGCCGTAATCATATCAACCTGTAGAATAAGGTGAATAGGTAGTTTTTTTCCGCTTGATGGACGCCTTAAAAACAAAACCCCCCAAAATTTGCGTAATCGCTGTTTTTTGCCAATTTCACCCCAAAAATATAGATTTTTTCAGCTTCCCAGTACATTATGCAGTAGAATAAATGGTGCCATGAAAAACTACAACTTGTCCCGCAAAAAACAAGCTATGTTGATGAAGAAATAAAAAAGTAATGGCTTTTGGAAGGCGGGGAGGAAAAAACGAAAATGGAAAAACTCGAATTGGCCTGGTCTTTAAGGGGTTAAATACTTTAAATGTATACTTTTTTAACATGGTAATCTATGGGAAACGGATGGCATCTGGCAGAGGCATCAATCACAACTATCTAGCAAAAAAAAACGTATATGTGAAACGTATACGTATTCTCAACATAGGAGTCTATGGAGGACAGATGACATCCGTCTGCGCTATACCGTTTTTTTACATGTTTGTTTAACATCTTGCGCCTCACACCTCAGGATATGTTGGGTTTAGAGATAAGTTAAGGGAAAGCACATCTGTATGTGGGAGCAGTGGATGCATCACTGAATAACTAGGCATATTTATCATTCAGAATTCTAAGAACTATGGATAAAAAACCCTGTTCGGTTTGCAAAGCCATCATATTTGTTGTCATTCAGCTTTTACAGAAACAGACAGCTAAGAATAAAAGAGAATTTTTAACTTTTAAGGAAGTAGACATCTAAATCAGTTTTAAGGGCTTGTGCTCACGTCTATATTACGACTCTGTACAGGCTCCGAGTTGTACAAAATCGTAATGCTGTACCCATAGAAGTTTAAGGGGCCATATTAAAATTGTGCCATGTTCCATCAGATACCATATTGCGGAGAAATTCTCCCCTTGAAGCTTTGCTTCTATGGAGAAAATATCCATAATACGCTGCCATTCTGAGAAATGATAAGCGGGCACACTACATGCCTATGGCTTCGTGCAAATACTTCTGACCTGTTCATTAGCCGCTTAGAGTAATTTTTAGTTTCAGTAAAAATTGTATCAAAGTAAAACAAAATTCATCATATGGTAAGTCTAGGTTCACCTGTTGCAGTAACCACATTGCAAAACTGTGGCAATTTGCGGTAAAAAGCTGTGTTTTTGCAACGTGGGTTTTTGGCCACATGGCATACTATTACCCAGACTAAAAACACTAAATATAAATAACCATGATACATTTATATACAACAACGGAGCATGACTGTGGCATTTTTTATTTAATTTAATTTAGATATAAATGTTATAACTTGAGCTTTGCCTAGTCGCCTTTATCCAGATAAAAAAAATATGCAACATTTTTAGCATTTCATTTACAAACAAAATGTAAAATTGATATCCAGCAATATTAATTTATGCACCATGTAAAACATAGTGAAACTGCTGTGGTTTGAACAGCTTTGTCAAATGTGTTAAGGAGAATGGAAGCAGTCAATATGTTTGCACTTAACTTCCTACACATGGCGTCACAACATTCATCAATCATACTTCTGGTTAGCACATCACAAACATAGAGTGAAAGACAAATTTCATGCATGCCAAGCATCGTTGGCCCATGGAGCTCAAAGTATGTCATGGATATTATATGCTGAGTCTGCAGCTCTTCCTATTTCCTATACATAAAAAAGATATTTCCTCTGTTAGAAATGCAGAATCCAAACACAAATGGCTTCTCAATTTTAAACAATGTTGTTTTGAGCACAACCTAAAAAGTATACAATATATGTATACTATATAAACACAATAAGACATGTAAATCCCCTAATACTTCATTAGTTTATCCTTGGCTTAAAAGGGGTTTTCCCATAATCATACATTATCCCCTATCTACAGGAAAGGTGATAATTCTCTGATTGCTGGGGGCACCACCGCAGGGACCCCACCGATGGTTAGAATCCCCCCATTCCTCCTCACTACTCAACCTCAGTCAGGAGGAAATTAAATGGAGCGGTGGTCGAACATACATGCTGCTGCTCCATTCAAAGTCTATGGGAATGACCCAAACAGCCAAGTATAACGCTCAGCTGTTTCAGTCATTCGCATAGGCATTGAATGGAGCGGCTGGCGCAAGATCGTCCACTGCTCCACTCAATGGTGGTTCGGTACCCCCATTATCAAAATCAGTGGTGGTCCCAGTTGTAGGGCCCCCAGCGATCAGAAAATTATCACCTATCCTGTGTTTGAGTGATAATTTATGATTATGGGAAAATCCCTTTAATGTATTGTGTCCCATTTCATACTTTAAAGATATTATGTATTTAATTCGTATTTTATCTATTTTATTAGTGGAAACCATTATATATTTCAGTTTAAAATGCTGCTCACAGAATCGTTCTATACCAGCGCAATAGACCTCGGTTTCTGCAAAGTCTAATGCTATAGCCGATGTGCAGGGGCGTAAACAGATTTTTTAAGGCCCCATAGCAAAATGAGATGGGCCCCGACCATCTAGTGACAGGAAACTGAAAAAGCAGCAGAAGTAGCAATGACTAATACGTATGGATAATAGCATTATATATATAAGATAACTCACATTATAGTGCTGGATAGAAGGAAATCACCAACTTGTTATTCCCACAAAATGGAACAATGTTCTTGTACCTGTGGGCCGCCTCTACCATCCCTTCCCGTTCTAATCTCTCCCATCCTTTCACTTTTTCCCATCCCTTGGTTGAACTTGATGGACATATGTGTTTTTTTCAACTGTACTAACTATGTTACTATATAACCTCTGGGCCCCCTACCAGCTGCTTCGGCTGCCATGCCCAAGTGACCTCCACAGTTCAGTTAGCAACTGCAACATTATGTGAGGAAGCACCATGTTTATCATGTTTAGTCCTATTCAAATAGCCCATGGATCCACGGGCAGAGCCAGGTTATAAATGAGGGCAAAAGGGGCATCTCCACCACCTAGTTACCTCCAACTCCCCTAAGAAACTCTTATTAGCATTTTGAAAAGATTTAAAGCATTATCTAACAATATAAAATTTTTAGTATAGTATGGGTCAGAATAGGTAATTATGCAGCTTTTATTAATATTTATATCTGCCATGGGTAAATTCATCCTTAAAGCTCTGAGCTATGTTCTTCTGCTTGCACTGAATTATAGGAGAAATCCGGTTGTTGAGCATGCATGTTTATTGCCATTGCAAGACGGGATAAGCAGCTGCCTAACACATTTGACAATGCTTATCTCCTAGATCAACTAATTAAATAAAGAAAAAATATAATAACTAAGTACACAAATATTTTTTAATTTGTGGAATGCAAGAAACTGTAAGAGTTGCAACAGTGTTACAGTTATGATTAGAGATGAGCGAACCGGGACAACCGAACCCGGTTTCGGTCCGAACATCGTGAAAAGTTCGGTTCGCAGCGAATCCGAACTTCACCGGGTTCGGCCGAACACGTTTTGACCGAACCCGGCTTATGAGTCACTGATTTTCCGGTACGCGACATCAGGAGATAGTCACTGTCCAGGGTGCTGAAAGAGTTAAGCGATCGGCAGTAACTGTTTCAGCACCCTGGACAAAAAAAATAGAAGTTCCTACTTACCGATAACTCCGTGCTTCTTCCTCTAGTCCGACCTCCAGGGATGACGATTCAGGCAGATCACAGGCTGCAGCCAATCACAGGCCAATCCCAGGCTGCAGCGGTCACATGGACTGCCGCGTCATCCAGGGAGGTCGGGCTGGATGCCGAAAGAGGGACGCGTCACCAAGGCAACGGTGACGCGTCCCTCTCTTGACATCCAGCCCGACAACCCTGGATGACGCGACAGTCCATGTGACCGCTGCAGCCTGGGATTGGTCTGTGATTGGCCGCAGCGGTCACATTGGCTGAAACGTCATCCAGGGATGTCGGGCCGGATGTCGAGAGGGACGCGTCACCAAGGCAATGGCCGGGAGGCCGGACTGGAGGAAGAAACAGGAAGTTCTCGGTAAGTACGAACGTCTTTTTCTTTTTTTTTTTACAGTTTGCTCTATATTGTGATCGGAATTCACTGTCCAGAGTGCTGAAAGAGTTACTGCCGATCAGTTAACTCTTTCAGCACACTGGACAGTGACTATTTACTGACGTCGCCTAGCAACGCTGCCGTAATGCTGGGTGCACACATGCGCACACGTAGTTTATTATGGGCTTTCTTGAATTACAGGTTCGGTCCGAACTAGTTCGGTCCGAATCTAACTTTTTCAAGAAATTCGGCAAACCAGCCGAACCGAACTTATCATAAGTTCGCTCATCTCTAGTTATGATCATTAATGATCATTCTAAGACCAACACTCAATTGTCTTAGCCAAAGACAAGAGTTAGGCCTCATGCACACGTCCGTCGTTTTTATCCACAATTACGGATCCGTAATTGTGGATAAAAATACTGATCCATTAATTTCTACGTATGGGTCACAGACACCTTTCCGTATAATTACGGACAAGTGTCCGGGCCATAGAAATTACCCACAAAAAATAGGACAGGTCCTACTTTTTGCATTTACAGACTGTGCTCCTATACTTTATAATGTGAGCATGGCCCACAAATGCGGATGACAGTCCACAGCCCGTCCGTGCCGTAATCCCGGACCGTACACACGGCTGCGGCCGCGTGCAGGGGTAAGTTTCCCATTCCCTGTCTGTTAGAGCTCACATTGATGCAGAATTAAATAACCCCCAATTATGTCCACAAGTAATGTTATTTGGACTTCACATTTTCAATCAATGTCTAGTCACCCGAGGTTTAACTGTTAATACTATCAAACAACGCTCTGAAAAATAAATGTTTCCTTCATATTTGTGATAACCTTAAAAAGCTGGATTTTAGCAGCCTTTAAAAGAAAAAAACATCAAGCACACGGCCTAATTCTGTCCTCACTGTATCCTTGACACAAATTCTATCTCCAATTTACAATTTGTGTTCTGTTACAAGTTAATCTTCCCTTTGTAGTTATAGATTTGCTGTGTTCACCAAACAGTTCGGTAATATGTAAATTCAAATAAGTAGCTTATCTAGTGCCCTCTCATTCTGTAAGGGTTCTTCCATTTCTGCCTGGTATTCTGTGATAGTCTGGTTATATAATGTTATGGAGCGAGCCTTACAGACGGCACATGTAGTATTAGCTACAGTTTTTTCATGATTATTTAAAGGAAAACTCAACTTTTGCTTAAAATATTTACAACCTTCTACATTTATAATCTACATGAAATGATGAATATGTTTGTAAATACTTTTCTTTACTTATTTTGTACTGAATTTTAATGTTTATAGAATGACATATACACTTAAAAATCATCTGGTTTCCTGTTACCAAAGAGCAGTGTATTGTGGGAGCTCAGTTGACAGTAAGGGTATGTTCACACCTCTCATTCATTTCAATGGAAGCAGGATGCTTCTGTTTTCCGCTAGCTGATATTTTCAGCTAGCAGGAAAAAGAAGCGTCCTGCCCGAACATCCCATTGAAGTGAATGGGAGAAGGAATCTTCCTGCTAATGGCAGGAATAATTCCGCAGCAGATTTTTCGGCGGGTCCTGCCAAGCAAAATCCGCCGTGTAAACTGACCCTTATACTGTGATTGACTAGAATTGATAAACCGCATAAAGAAGGAACCAGTACATTTTTCAATTTTCCTTCTGCTGTGAATGGCAATGAAAATGACAAATAGCTCAAAATCAGTACAAGATAAGGAAAGTATTCACAAACGTAATAAACTTTTTATGTAGATTTTAACTTGAAATATTCTGCACCCTTCTACAGTCTGAAAAACTGTTGCCAAAAGATGTATCAGTTTGTTGATGAACCCAAAAAAATAAAAAAATCACAGCTGTAAATCTGCATAGAATAGACGGCCCCAAAAGATTCTATGATACTAATGAAAAAGGACATCAAGAAACCTACAACAACTATAAAGGAGAACTTTAATTGCGGAGATGGCAGAGACTGTCACTACAATTGCTTCACCAGTCACAGATTTTTTAGGCAGTGGCAAACAGACAGCTCCAGTTAAAAAAAGTTTCATAAGATATTCTGGCGGCAGAATCAGACTGTGGTGATGGTTGCCTGCAGTAGGCCCTGGTAAGATTGTGAAGCTGAAGGAGAGCCCGTTGTAGTCCGCAAGGTAAGATTTCTTTTCCAGCAAACATAAAGCCAAAGCAATACAGGAGTAGACTTAGGCTGGGTTCACACGACCATGTTACGTCCGTAATGGACGGAACGTATTTCGGCCGCAAGTCCCAGACCGAACACACTGCAGGGAGCCGGGCTCCTAGCATCATACTTATGTACGATGCTAGGAGTCCCTGCCTCTCCGTGGAACTACTGTCCCGTACTGAAAACATGATTACAGTACGGTACAGTTGTCCGGCAGAGAGGCAGGGACTCCTAGCATCGTACATAACTATGATGCTAGGAGCCCGGCTCCCTGTACTGTGTTTGGTCCGGGACTTGCGGCCGAAATACCTTCCGTCCATTACGGACGTAACATGGTCGTGTGAACCCAGCCTTAAAAGCAACAATGTTAATGTCCTACAGTGGCCAAGTCAGAATCCAGACCTTTTAAGGTATGTTCACACGCTTAGCAAAATACGTCTGAAATTCCGAAGCTGTTTTCAAGCGAAAACAGCTTCTGGTTTTCAGACGTTTTTGTAACAACTCACGTTTTTCGCGGCGTATTTTACGGCCGTTATTGGAGCTGTTTTTCAATGGAGTCAATGAAAATCGCCTCCAAAAAGTCCCAAGAAATGACATGCACTTCTTTTTCACGGGCGTCTTTTTACGCGCCGTAATTTTGACAGCGATGCGTAAAATCAAGCCTCGTGGGAACAGAAGATCGGAAGACCCATTGCAAGCAATGGGCAGATGTTTCAGCTTCTTCATGTCTTACACTCCACAACCTGAGATATCTATAGAGTTTATGTTATATGATTGCTAAGACTCTACCATCAGTCAAGAGTGTGCTGTAAATGGGATGTCTTTTTCTAGCATAGTTTTTCTTCTCTTTTTATTTGCATAGACAATATAACAAACAAATCGTAAATAACAATAATCAATCTAATTACATATGCACTTGATATCATATTGTTCCCACCCTTTCTGACTGCGAGGAACAAAAAAAAATATATATTTTATGAAAAAAACAAGTATTTGTTGGATATGAGGTCGTTTTAGTCCATATATCCCATATGTGTGCAAATATTTCCTTTTGATTATTTCTCAAACAAACTGATTTATCAAATAATACTTGTTACATTACTTTGTTTTCCATTTATCCAGTGTTGGAAATCTTGGAGAAATCCAAAAATAGAGAATAGCAATTCTAGCGCACATTAATGTCTTAGATATAGCCAAAATAGCAACGTTTGAGCCTTTAAGCCTTCTTGTATCCTCTAAAATACAGAGGGCTGGATCTAGGCAAATGTCAATTTAGTAAACTTGTTTGAGATGAGAGACAATCCCCTGCCAGTATCTGTAAAATGTTGGACAACGCCAGTATAGGTGGATTAAATTGGGTCTATTCTTATGACACTTAGGACATTTAGATTTGTTATTTACTCTCATCTTATATAATAAATCTGAAAACACCGTGTTCCAAATTATTATGCACATTGGATTTAAGTGTCATAAACATTTAATTATTAGTTTTTCAATTAAACTCATGGATGGTATTGTGTCTTAGGGCTCTTTGGATCATTGTAATCAATCTCAGACACCTGTGATAATTAGTTTTCCAGGTGTGCCCAATGAAAGGAAAACTACTTAAGAAGGACGTTCCACATTATTAAGCAGGCCACAGGTTTCAAGCAATATGGGAAAGAAAAATAATCTCTCTGCTGCCGAAAAGCGTGACACAGTGCAATACCTTGGACAAGGTCTGAAAACATTGGATGTTTCAAGAAAACTTAAACGTGATCATCGTACTGTGAAAAGATTTGTGGCTGATTTAGAGCACAGATGGGTTCGTTCAGATAAATAACGAGGAAGGTTTCTGCCAGACAAATTAATAGGATTAGGAGAGCAGCTGCTAAAATGCCATTGCAAAGCAGCAAACAGGTATTTGAAGACGCTGGTGCCTCTGGAGTCCCGCAAACCTCAAGGTGTAGGATCCTCCAGAGGTTTGCAAGTGTGCATACAGATATTATTAGGCCACCCCTAAACAATGCTCACAAGCAGAAACGGTTGCAGTGGGCTCAGAAATACATGAAGACTCATTTTCAAACCGTGTTGTTTACTGATGAGTGCCGTGCAACCCTGGATGGTCCAGATGGATAGAGTAGTGAATGGTTGGTGAATGGCCACCATGTCCCAACAAGGCTGCAACGTCAGCAAGGAGGTGGCAGAGTCATGTTTTGGGCTGGAATCATGGGGAGAGAGCTGGTAGGCCCCTTTAGGGTCCCTGACAGTGTGAAAAATGACCTCTGCAAAGTACAGAGAGTTTATGACTGACCACTTTCTTCCGTGGTACAAAAAGAAGAACCGTGCCTTCCGTAGCAAAATTATCTTCATGCATGACAATGCACCATCTCATGCTGCAAAGAATACCTCTGTGTCATTGGCTGCTATGGGCATAAAAGGAGAGAAACTCATGGTGTGACCCCCATGTTCCCCTGACCTCAACCCTTTGAGAACCTTTGGAGCATCCTCAAGCAAAATATCTATGAGGGTGGGAGACAGTTCACATCAAAACAGACGCTCTGGGAGGTTATTCTGACATCCTGCAAAGATATTCAAGCAGAAACTGTCCAAATACTCACAAATTCAATGGATGCAAGAATTGTGAAGGTGATATCAAAGAAGGGGTCCTATGTTAACATGTAACTTGGCCTGTTAAGTTTTTTTGGATTGAAAGAGCTTTTGATTTCTGTAAATATGACCTCCTGATGCTGAAAATTCAACATATTACCATTTTAGTTCTCTTTACAACCTTTAAAATGTTTTGATCTCTGTTGTGCATAATAATTTGAAGCAGGTCATTTTGAGTTTTTGACTTCTAAAAAAAAATCTGTTATCATTAGGAGATTAGTTCAATAAAATTTGCATTACACTCCAACGGTTGATGGCTTGAAGATTATACTGACTGTCATTTGCATCGACTATTTAGGAAAATAAGCAAAAAATTACATTTGCATAATAATTTGGAACGCGGTGTAATAGTGTAGTCTATTAAGGGCACGTCCAGACGTGGCAGAGTTTTTCCGCTGCAAATGTTGGTGCAGATTTGGGGCAATTACGCAACAAATCTGCTCCAACATTTGCATATTTGACAGGTAATTCAGACGTTGCAGAAAACACAGTGGACTTGCCACAGATTTCAGTTTTTGCATTGCAAAGGCTAAAATCCGCAGTGAAATTCCGCTTCTTCTCCGCAACAGACAGTGCATGCTGCAGAGGGAAAATTCCGCACCGCAGCCTATGGTCCGCAGCAGTTTTCCACAACGTCTGAACTAACTTGCCTAAAAATGTATTGAAGAAACGTCTGGCCGTGCCCTAACAATGAACCATTGAGAGGGTCTATAAGAAGCGTTAGGGCACGTCCAGACGTGGCGGAATTGCTGTGGAATTCCGCTGCGGACTGTCCGCAGTGTAATTCTCCAGCGGCCGTTTTTACAGTTGATTCAATAAATTTTTAGGCAAGTTAGTTCAGACGTTGCGGAAAACTCCGCTGCGGACCATAGGCTGCAGTGCGGAATTGTCCCTCCACAGCATGCACTGTTTGTTGCGGAGAAAAAGCGGAATTTCACTGCGGATTTCAGCCTTTGCAATGCAAAAACTGAAATCTGTGGCAAGTCCGCTGGCTTTTCTGCAACGTCTGAATTACCTGTCAAATATGCAAATGTTGGTGCAGATTCGTTGCGTAATCTGCACCAACATTTGCAGCGGAAAAACTCTGCCACGTCTGGACGTGCCATTAAAGCTTTATCCAGCATAGTTATCACAACTGGTCTTCCTGGACAAACTTAATATCCATTCTTAAATCAAGAAACCATGAAGGGCAAGTAAAGCCAAGTGGCTGAACTGAAGCATATATTACTACAAATCACTTGAAACAAATTTCCAAATCTCAGCAATTAAATCTGCTATTTTCCCTATATGCCATTTTAACACACACAAAAAATAAATTTTGTAGCATTAAGAAATATTAATGAATTTATCAAAGACCAAAACCTGTACTGTATCATTACCTGTCTTAAAGGCAAATTAAACTTTTAAAAAACTTTTGACATTTCATAGTGACATGCCAGAAGTTGTGATCACTAGGGGTCTGAGCACTGAGACCCTCATCAATCACCAATGGCATAATTATAGGGGTTGCAGTGGTCGCAATTGCGACCGGACCCCGAAGCCAGGGGGGCCCGCGTCCCCCCCCCCCGCACCACATCAATGAAAAGTTACCATAGTAACTGGGGCCTATGTAATAAACTACACGGGCCCCTGTCACTATAGTAACTGGCAGTACTTACATTTCTCCTTCCGGAGTGCAGCGGCGGTCCTGACGTCACAGCGCTGCGCGCAACGCATTACGTCACAGCGCTATGCGCTGCGCACAGCATCCCGACCCTGGATGGAGTCAGGGCCTCCGCTGTGGCCGAAGAGGCTGGTAAGTTTAATACCACTATATGCTGGAGCTGATATGGCGGGGTCTGACTCCCGGGACCCACGCCAATTAGTTGTTTTAAAGGGGGTGCAGCGTTCGTATGAGGGCTACTTCCCCTTCATTCCGGTCACTTTCTCACACTGTGAATCACAGACAAGGTCAGCGATTCACAGTATGAGAAAGTAAAGGAAATGAAGGGGAAGCAGCGCTCGTACGAGCACTGCACCCCCTTCAAAACTGCAAATTGGTGGGGGTCCCGGGAGTCGGACCCCGACCCATCAGCTATTCATGGCCTATCCTGAGGATAGGCCATCAATATTTAGGGACTGGACAACCGCTTTTAAGCCTACCATGTGGCAGGTTTACACCGCGTTCCAAATTATTATGCAAATGTTATTTTTCGCTTATTTTCCTAAATAGTCGATGCAAATGACAGTCAGTATAATCTTCAAGCCATCAACCGTTGGAGTATAATGCGAATTTTATTGAACTAATCTCCTAATGATAACAGATTTTTTTTTTAGAAGTAAAAAAACTCAAAATGCACTGGTTCAAATTATTACGCACAACAGAGATCAAAACATTTTAAAGGTTGGAAAGAGAACTAAAATGGTAATTTGTTGAATTTGCAGCATCAGGAGGTCATATTTACAGAAATCAAAAGCTCTTTCAATCCAAAAAAACTTAACAGGCCAAGTTACATATTAACATAGGACCCCTTCTTTGATATCACCTTCACAATTCTAGCATCCATTGAATTTGTGAGTATTTGGACAGTTTCTGCTTGAATATCTTTGCAGGATGTCAGAATAACCTCCCAGAGCTTCTGTTTTGATGTGAACTGCCTCCCACCCTCATAGATATTTTGCTTGAGGATGCTCCAAAGGTTCTCAATAGGGTTGAGGTCAGGGGAACATGGGGGTCACACCATGAGTATCTCTCCTTTTATGCCCATAGCAGCCAATGACACAGAGGTATTCTTTGCAGCATGAGATGGTGCATTGTCATGCATGAAGATAATTTTGCTACGGAAGGCACGGTTCTTCTTTTTGTACCACGGAAGAAAGTGGTCAGTCATAAACTCTACGTACTTTGCAGAGGTCATTTTCACACCGTCAGGGACCCTAAAGGGACCTTCCAGCTCTCTCCCCATGATTCCAGCCCAAAACATGACTCTGCCACCTCCTTGCTGACGTTGCAGCCTTGTTGGGACATGGTGGCCATTCACCAACCATCCACTACTCCATCCATCTGGACCATCCAGGGTTGCACGGCACTCATCAGTAAACAACACGGTTTGAAAATGAGTCTTCATGTATTTCTGAGCCCACTGCAACCGTTTCTGCTTGTGAGCATTGTTTAGGGGTGGCCGAATAATATCTTTATGCACACTTACAAACCTCTGGAGGATCCTACACCTTGAGGTTCGCGGGACTCCAGAGGCACCAGCAGCTTCAAATACCTGTTTGCTGCTTTGCAATGGCATTTTAGCAGCTGCTCTCCTAATCCTATTAATTTGTCTGGCAGAAACCTTCCTCGTTATGCCTTTATCTGAACGAACCCGTCTGTTATCTGAATCAGCCACAAATCTTTTTACAGTACGATGATCACGCTTAAGTTTTCTTGAAATATACAATGTTTTCATACCTTGTCCAAGGTATTGCACTATTTCACGCTTTTCGGCAGCAGAGAGATACTTTTTCTTTCCCATATTGCTTGAAACCTGTGGCCTGCTTAATAATGTGGAACGTCCTTCTTAAGTAGTTTTCCTTTGATTGGGCACACCTGGCAAACTAATTATCACAGGTAACAAAAAACACAAATATCCTTTTGAATAACCCAAAAAATGCAATAATTATTTCACGGTGCCGTCCAATATAATAATATAGCAAAAAAGAGAAAAGGAAAACGATTGATTGAACAAAACCAGCACACTTTGGGTCAAAATTAAGTACAAAGTACAAATTATTTAAACAAAATACAAAATGATTTAAAAATATTTTTAAATTGTCATAATTGTGAAAAAGCATTACACATAGTAACATATCATTGACATTAATACAAGTGCTATTATATAAGCCGACAAATAGATGCATGCATCCAAACATATACATTATATAATAATAGCAACATGTAATTCCGGGGAGATAGTCATCCCATAATATTTAAATATAATTGGAAAAGGCCAAATATTAAAGGCTTAATGCAAAAATAGAACGAGACAAATGATCCCTTCCTAAAATTCAGCAACATATAAATTACTTCATGCGTTTGCAAGAGAAGCCAAAAAAAAAAAAGGAACTCCCAAAGTATGTTTGAGGTAAATTGTATCTAGCTCTCAGCTAGAGGTTCCTTCACTAATACCTTGTGATTACAGGTATAGTCCAGGTTGCAAGGTGTCTTTTAAGACAGGATCCGGTTGAACAAAAGATCCAGAAATCCTTTCTCTCAAGGTGTGCCGAGAGATAGATGCATGCATCCAAAATTATGTTTAGGCAATTTAGTAATGAGCAATTTTTAATTCCAGTGAGATATTTATCCACATCACATCCATATATACGGGAAAGACATAGAAGATACTCCCAAAGTATGTTTGGAGAAAGTTTATTTCTAAACTTGGCTAGAGGTTCTTTCCCTGGTACCTTTGTATTGTAAGTGTAGTCCAGGTTCCAACACCTCTTTTAGGACGGGATCCGATTAGCAAAAGGTCCAGGAAAGCCTCTCTCTTCCATGATGTTTCTCATAGCTTTTTACGGGTTTATCCAGGTCTGTATCCCTTCGTGCCTCCTCACGTTCAGGTGTAGTACAAGCACGGCTGAGCTCATTACAGCCTAGGATTAGAATCCAGCACAGATACTCGGTGTGTGACGTCAAACACACGTGTCAAAAGGTAATTGGCTGACGCGTTTCATCACATCTGTGACTTCCTCAGAGCCATTCTCTTGTTTAAATAATTTGTACTTTGTACTTAATTTTGACCCAAAGTGTGCTGGTTTTGTTCAATCATTTTCCTTTTCTCTTTTTTGCTAATTATCACAGGTGTCTGAGATTGATTACAATGATCCAAAGAGCCCTAAGGCTGGGTTCACACGTAAACGAGGCGTATTATGCCTCGTTTTACGTCTGAAAATAGGGCTACAATACGTCGGCAAACATCCGCCCATTCATCTGAATGGGTTTGCCGACGTACTGTGCAGACAACCCGTTATTTACGCGTCGTTTGACAGCTGTCAAACGACGACGCGTAAAAATACAGCCTCCTCAAAAGAAGTGCAGGACACTTCTTTCAGACGTAATTTGAGCCGTTCTTCATTGAACTCAATGAAGCACAGCTCAAAATTTACGGCTGTCAGAGAAGCCTCGCAAAATGTGAGGAGGAGCAATTACGTCTGAAACGAGGCAGCTGTTTTCTCACATCAGCGTTGCCCTTCTGTTGAGAGGTTCCGTCGGAGGTTTCTGTCGGGTAACCTCTCAATGGAATGGCAAACTGAAACCTAAGCTTCCGCTTCCTTCAACATTGATCTCCATGGTGACGGAAACGTTGCTAAAGGTTTCCATTTGTCACCGTTGTGACAGGGCTCTGTTGTTCTTGACGCAACCAATAGCGCAGTCTATGAGCGCAGTCTATGAGCTACGCCCCTGCCGATTGCTAAAAAAAAAAAAGCTTGGGTGAGCACTGTGCCGCTTCATTTCTTTACTCGAAAGTTGAGCCAGCGGTGTACAGGCTCATTTTTATTTAAACCATACACCGCTCCGAGAAAAGCCTATCATAAACGAAGCGGCTCAGTACTCATCCAAGTGCTTCTGCAGCTTTGTTTTATCGAACGGTGGGTGTCTCAGTGCTCGGACCTTCACCGATCAAAACTTGTGACGTCACTATGACATGTCAAACGTTTTTTAAAAGTTTAGTTACCCTTTAAACAAATTGCATCACCTATTCTATATCTTGCAGTCACAGGCATGGGAAAGGGTAAGCAGAAAATACAAGTAACTTATCACTTAACACAAGAAAAACCATTGAAAAGCTATTGAAATAGTCAAGTTAAATTTTCCTACCATAGGGTATTTAACACGTTAAGTGTCAATTTAAATATTGCTGCATCGTGATCATAGACCATTGATTTTCAAAATTCATGGTTCCTTCAAAAATGCTGTGCTGCCATGCCTTGAGGTAGCATCTAAATACCATCACATTACTTCCTGGTTGGTGTAATGTTTGTAGTAGGGACTACTCTGGTTAGTGCAAGACATATACGTAGGATCTTGTGTTGCCCAAATAATTTCACTTCTAGTTCATCTGTTCATAAAATATAGACTGGGGAAAAATCGATATAATTTTATTTTTGGGAAATTTGAGAGTAGTGTTGATTTTTCTCTTGGAGAGCAGTGTTTTCTGCTTGTAATGTCCAATGAATCCCATTTTGCCAGTCTCTTTCATGCTGTGCAGTCATGAACAAAAGATCAGCAGTTTTATTTTATGATGGCCTAATGAGATGTGATTCACTAGTGTTCCAAGTATTTACAGATAATGGATCTCACTGGGGTTTAGTGGAGTCCCAGAGTCTTATAAATAGCTTTATAATCCTTTTCAGGATAATATATTTGAACAAACTTTTTTTTACCTGGCTTCATCATGAATTTTCTTTGATTTTAGCACAGAGTTATTGTAGAGTTCTTATTTTAGTGACTTCTTCCCTTTCATGGTAAAATTGAATATATTGGGAGGTTTGGTATGGCGATAAAAAAATCTGGATAAAGTCAATCTACTGGATTATCAATTCAATTTGGTTGATTATTCACTAAGTAAATAGATAGGAATCAGTCACTATCTCACAAAAATAAATGCAATAATAATTCAATTGTTGTTAGCCTGCAGGAGGAAAAGTACTGGAGGGGGTATATATCTCATTTTGTTGAATCCAGGAAAGCTGGGTTTGCTCAGCAAACCTGGTTTGCTTAAGCTTTTGTAAAATGTGTGCTCTGGGACTGGATTTTTATGGAATGGCAGGTAGGATTGGTAGCGGGACCTGGCATTCCCTTCCCCACTCCAGTACGGGTGTCGCTCCTAGCCAAGTAAATTCAGGTGAAACTACTGGCCTTATTACTGTGCCATACAAGCTCTGCAGATAGTGCAGAGAGGTCAGAGCCTTGGAATCCACACAAGGATAGTGTGGAAAGCCTGATCCAAGGAACACTGCACTGAACTCGTGGTTTTTAATGGAGGAAACCTGCTGTTTAGTTAGTGCCCAGACGGGAAAGGTGTTTGTTTTGTTTATATGCTGCAGCTCTTGTATGCTGGATAAGCACTTATTTATTTTTGGACTGCAAAAAAAGTGAAGCGTGGACTGTAAACTTGATCGGTATCTACCTTTGTATTGCCAACCGCAGCCCCTATACGCAAAGATCCCGAGACTGTGTAAACTCTGAATCTTGTGACAAGCAGTAGTAAGTGACTTTTTGTGTAGCATTGTATGTTGTATCCCCTTGGTAACTTCTCCCTGCTATCCATTTACTACAGTATATCCTCACATCTCCTAATTTCCAGTATAAACCAATGACTTAAAAGCAATAAATTTACAAAGTATGGGAGCACGGCACGCAAAAAAACGAAAAGTAGGACATGCTCTGTATTTCCCGGCACGGTTCTACGGCACGGACACCGTTCCTTTTTTTTTAAAATCAATCCAATTTTATTAACAAGAACAATAAGACATTGACAGTCATACAACATCTGTATCAGCATCATATACAGCAGTTCCAGCATGACAGAAAAAAACAAACCCCAACATTGCCTCCCCCCCAAGCCCTGCACAGCCCCCATCAGTATCTCTAACAGTTACACTTGATACAGAAAACAAAAACAAAAACATTTCCATGAGCAGGATCCCTCACTACCCCCCCCCCCGCTCCTAAAGTGACTACAAAAGATCCCTTAGAGGACTTGCGTCCGTATTCTGCTCAGCTCAGAGGACACCACCTCAGGACAGGCTAACCATCTTCCCCACTGCTTATCAAATTTCTTCTCATTGCCCCTTTTCGAAAATATTTTATATTCCATGTTACAATTTAGCATTCCCACAATTTCCCTCTGCACGGGGGGGGGGGGGGGGTCGGGGTTGTTCCACGTCCAGCCAATGTTTAGCAATACACTTCCTAGTCTGATATAGAATTTTTGCAATTGCCAAACCTTCCAATCTGTTGCTCTCCAGTTCCCCCACAAACCCCAGCAGCAAGACCTTGGGATGTGCCGCCAATTCCAGACCATATACCTTTTTTATCAGTTCCAATATCTCCCCCCATAACGTCCGCAAGGCCCCACACGTCCAGAACATATGATATATGTCCGCCTTCTCCTCCGTACACCTAGGACATTTAGCATCTGATCTGAGCCCCATCTGTTTTAACACCGACGGGGTGCGGTACACTCGATGTATCAATAAGAGTTGTGATCTCCTCTGCGCCAGACTGAGAGAAAGATGGCATGATGACGCTAATATCTCCTCCCACTCCTCTTTGGGCAAGGAGCCAATATCCCGTTCCCATTTCACTCTCACCAGCTCCATCGGATCTCCCAGGTGTTTGGATAACAAGCTCTTATAAGCCATCGAGATCAGACTTTTAGACGTGTCCGCCCTAACCACATAGTCTAGGACCCCTAGAGTACATTCCGTCAGGTCCACCACAGACGGACACCGTTCCTTAGCGATACAGAAAGGTGTCCGCGGCTAATAGAAGAGGGCCGGTCAGTAATTGCAGACCATATTGCGTAGTTTACGGAGTTTTTGTACGGTCGTGTGCATGGGGCCTTAAGCATACATCTTGAACCTTATTTATTAGTGATGAGAGCCCAACACAATAATATAAAAAATAACACATAATATAAACTCGAATGATTTACTAATAAATAGACAACTAAAAATAAATATACAAATATTGCAAAACTAATTCTATGCATTTGATTTACCTTACATTCTAAATAAATTGAGAATAGTTACATTTCAGCCAACTAGCAAATCAAGTGTCACTGTTTCGACCACAATCTCTACTGACAGGATAATTACAATCCCAATTCTACAATAGAAAAATGTTTAAAAGCTCTTCTGGTTTGTGCATCGAGTTTACTCTCTGAATTAGGACTCATGCACATAACCATATTAACCCCTTAAGGACACAGGATCAAAAAAATTTGTACCACAGAAGGTTTTAGCCAAGAATTGCAACTCAAAATGTATTACCCTGATTCTACAGTTTTTAGAAATATCCCACATGTGGCCCTAGTGTCCTCTTGGACTGAAACACGGACCTCAAAAGCAAAGGAGCACCTAAAGGATTTTGGGGCCTCCTTTTTTTAGATTATATTTTAGACACCATGTCAGGTTTGAAGAGGTCTTGTGGTACCCAAACAGTGGAGAGCCCCCAAAAGTGACCCCATTTTGGAAACTACACCCCTCAGGGAATTTATCGAGGGGTATAGTTAGCATTTTAACCCCACAGGTTTTTTGATAAAATTATTGGAAATAGTCTGTAAAATTGAAAGTCCACCTTTTTTCTGAAAAAATGTAGACATTTTTAATTTTTACTAGGAATAAAGGAGAAAAAGAACCACAAAATTTGTAAAGCAACTTCTCCCGATTACGGGAATACTGCATATGTGGTAATAAACCGCTGTTTAGACCCACGGCAGGGCTCAGAACGGAAACAGCGCCATTTGGATTTTGGAGCACAGATTTTGCTGGAATGATTTTCGGTGCCATGTCGCGTTTGCAACGTCCTGGAGGTACCAAAACAGTGGAAACCCCCCAAAAGTGACCCCATTTTAGAAAGTACACTCCTCAAGGAATTTTCCTAGGGGTATAGTGAGCATTTTGACCCCACAGGTTACTTGCAGAATTTAGTGGAATTCGGCCATGAATATGAAAATCGACTTTTTTTCTGAAAAAACGTAGACATTTTTAATTTTTACTAGGAATAAAGGAGAAAAAGAACCATAAAATTTGTAAAGCAACTTCTCCCGATTACGGGAATACCGCATATGTGGTAATAAACCGCTGTTTGGACCCACGGCAGGGCTCAGAAGGGAAACAGCGCCATTTGGATTTTGGAGCACAGATTTTGCTGGAATGATTTTTGGTGCCATGTCGCGTTTGCAACGTCCTGGAGGTACCAAAACAGTGGAAACCCCCCAAAAGCGACCCCATTTTAGAAAGTACACCCCTCAAGGAATTTTCCTAGGGGTATAGTGAGCATTTTGACCCCACAGGTTATTTGCAGAATTTAGTGGAATTCGGCCATGAATATGAAAATCGACTTTTTTTCTGAAAAAACTTAGACATTTTTAATTTTTACTAGGAATAAAGGAGAAAAAGAACCACAAAATTTGTAAAGTAACTTCTCCTGATTACGGGAATACCTCATATGTGGTAATAAACTGCTGTTTGGACCCACGGCAGGGCTCAGAAGGGAAGTAGTGCCATTTGGCTTTTTGAGAACAGATTTTGCTGGAATGGTTTTCGGTGTCATGTCACGTTTACAGAGCCACTGAGGTGCCAGTACAGTGGAAACTCCCAAAAAGTTACACCATTTTGGAAACTACACCCTGAAAGTATTCATTTAGGGGTATAGTGATTATGTTGACCATGTCGTTTTTTTAAGCTAGAATTACGGGAGAGGATAAAACTGAAGGAGCGCCTTGTGGTTTTTTGGGCCTAGTTAGATGAATTCCAGGCACAATTTATTTGCAGACTTTCTGAAGTGACTGAGCAGAAAACACTGTCCTTCAGTGTTCATCTAGGGGTATAATGAAGTATTTAGTTTTTCAGTATTCATCTAGGGGTATAATGAAGTATTTAGTTATTTTTTTAGGTTTAATTCCAATTCATAAATGGGCAATAATGTACCGGAAATAGGGATGAAAGGCCAAAAATGGGTAAAAAAAAAAGTAGAGAGTAAGTCATAAAATTAATAATTTAGGGAGGAATGGTAGGCGCGAAAACAGTCCTTGATACACAATCCTGGCTTATCAGGACAAGTCTCACACTGATAGCCCGTGTCTTTTCGCATTCCGTTTTTATAACAGACGCAACATTTTTTGTATGGTCTTCTCTTTTTCTCAGTGGGGGGCACTTCACTTGGGAAGTGCTGCCCTGATACAATTCTGCTGGCCTCGCTGCTATGGGATGTACTTGCAGCCTCTTCTGCTCGGTCTTTGAAAAGTAGTTGCTTTATTACTTTTTCCTTGTATTCAAGATACCGTGCTTGATTCCCTGACTTCCGATAAATAATAAAAGAATTATACAGTGCTGTTTGTATGAGGTGCACTGCAGTCTTCTTGTACCATACGCGGGACTTCCTCATTGCGCTGTATGGCTGTAGCATTTGATCTGCCAGGTCTACGCCACCCATGTGCTGGTTATATTCCTGTATACACACAGGCTTGAGGGCGGTGGCATTACGCCCTCTTACTGGAACAGGGGTGCTGCTGTCCCCATGAATGGACGTGATGATAAAAACATCTTTTTTATCCCTAAATTTGGTCACCATTACAGTCCCATTAGACAATGACCTGCTATCACCAGGTCTCAGTTTCTGGTCGACCAAATTTTTTGGGAGGCCTTTTTGATTCCTCCGTATTGTGCCACAGGCGACTGTATTTTTATCAAATAGGCAGTGGAACAGTGGGACGCTAGTATAGAAATTATCTATATAAAGGTTTTAACCTTTATCTAG
Source organism: Rhinoderma darwinii (assembly GCF_050947455.1). Classification (NCBI taxonomy): domain Eukaryota; kingdom Metazoa; phylum Chordata; class Amphibia; order Anura; family Rhinodermatidae; genus Rhinoderma; species Rhinoderma darwinii. The sequence goes on along the minus strand of NC_134687.1, from coordinate 159,267,433 downwards.
CAGGGGGTACAAAAGGTCTCACACAATTTTGCTGCTTGTATTGAGGACAGGGGGACACTCTGTTGGGCAGATTTGGGAGTCTTTTCCCTCGTAAATTCGAAATCTGTGAGTGTACCCACTTTCACTCTCACAGAGCTTATAAATTTTGATCCCGTATTTTGCCCTTTTACTTGGCAAGTATTGCCTAAATCGTAGCCTTCCTTTGAAGAGCACGAGTGACTCATCTATGGCAATATTTTTATTAGGGGTGTATGCCTCTGAACATTTTTCACTCAGAAGTGAAATGAGCGGCCTAATTTTAAATAATCTGTCCTGGTTGGGGTCACCAGGCGGAGGGCACTGGCTGTTGTCAGTGTAATGGAGAAATCTCAATATTGCCTCAAACCGAGTTCTCACCATTACAGCCCTGTACATTGGGGTGGCATACAGAACGTCGGTCGACCAGTACGACCGTATGGTGGGTTTCTTAATAAGCCCCATATTAAGAAGGAGCCCCCAGAACTTTTTAATTTCTGCAGCACATGTTGGATGCCACTTCTGGCCTCTAGCGTAATATGACGCGGGGTGACTGGCCAGATACTGTTCGGCATAAATATTTGTTTGGGTGACCATTAGGTTCACCAATTCCTCCGTGAAGAAAATTAGAATTTTTTTTAATTCCGTGTACCCAGTGGTATCAATTTTTATTCCTGGGGCAGAAGTGAATTCAGGAATTTGGGGTGAAAAAATATTTGGGGGCACCCAATTGGAGTTACTTGAGTGACTGTCACTCTGCCTACTCCGTCTTTGTGGGGGTTCCTCACTATCGCTAGAGGATGACAAAATAAGGAAGTGTTCCTCATCCTCACTGGCAGTTTGCGTGTCTGTGTCTGAACACAGCATGGCATAGGCCTCCTCCACAGTGTAATTCTGTTTAGCCATAACTTTATACTTTTTTAAAAATTTTATGACAAATAAAAAAACGACGTCTGAAATGTCGTCAGAAACCTGGTGTATACGTGTGTGTATAAATGTAAACCTACCTAAACTACTACTACATTTTTTTAGATTATTTAAAATTTTAACTTTTTATTTTATGCTAAAACAAAAAAATTGCGCCTAAAACGTCAGCGCAGGAAGGGTTAACACTCTTTTTCGGACGTCTGCGTACGATATATATAGCGTATATTTATTACCTATATATATACACTATATAACGTATGTATGTATATAATATACACGTGTGTATATATATATATATATATATATATATATATACAGGCTGGGCCATTTATATGGATACACCTAAATAAAATGGGAGTGGTTTGTGATATTAACTTCCTGTTTGTGGCACATTAGTATATGGGAGAGGGGAAACTTTTCAAGCTGGGTGTTGACCATGGCGGCCATTTTGAAGTCGGCTATTTTGTATCCAACTTTTGTTTTTTCAATGGGAAGAGGGTCATGTGACACATCAAACTTATCGAGAATTTCACAAGAAAAACAATGGTGTGCTTGGTTTGGTTTGAATGAATAAAGTAACGTTAAAACTAAGCACACCATTGTTTTTCTTGTGAAATTCTTGATAAGTTTGATGTGTCACATGACCCTCTTACCATTGAAAAAACTAAAGTTGGATACAAAATGTCCGACTTCAAAATGGCCACCATGGTCAACACCCAGCTTGAAAAGTTTCCCCCCTCCCATATACTAATGTACCACAAACAGGAAGTTAATATCACCAACCATTCCCATTTTATTTAGGTGTATCCATATAAATGGCCCACCCTGTATAATAATCACCTATATATATCCTACACTACCCATAATTTTTTTAGATTTTTATTTAGATTTTTTTTTAGATATTTTTTGGATTTTTTTTCTTTTTTTAACAAACGAAGTAACTTGGCAAAAGGAGAGGGAAGGGGAGGTGGATTGGGGAGCTCTATGGGGTTAAAAAACGGGTTTGTGTGCTGTTTTACACTTGTGAGGGGACGCACTAAATTCACTCTGGTCCGATCTCCTCAGAACTGTCACAACTGTGACAGAAATGAGGAGATCCGTCACAGAGGAAGAGCGGCAACTCACTTTTCTGATGTGATTGGTCAGTCTGGAGTGACTCACCAATCACAGCGATCCACGGGGGGGAGAGCCGTGATTGGTCCCACCGCCGATAGCTGTGACGCTCAGCTGTCTGTGACAGCTGATGTCACTGTCCTGTCACCGTTTGTTTTACAAGCGGTGACAGTTTAACTGCAGGACGAGAATACTCGTCCTAATGCGGCAACGACCCGCCGCTCAGGACGAGCATTCTCGTCCTGCGTCTTCAACCAGTTAAGCATTAATATCACACAGATCTCGAATACAGTGTTAAAAATGGTTGTTCATTATAAACAATCCCTTTGCGTTGGAATGACGATAAGCTGATCATAGGTTGTCATCCTGTTGGGACCTCCAATGATCAGCTGTAAAATGGGGAGGGGGGCCTGGCAGCGAGCGTTCAATTCCCCTGCAGAGCCACCACAGGAGAAATAAATTATTTATCAGTTCCCATAGACATCATTGGGCTGTCCACGTAATGCACGGCCTGGAGCTGATGTTTATTCACGGTCTTCATGTCAAGAATCTATTCTGAGCCTCATCAGGACCATGCCCATGAACTGTCACTTTACCAGTATGGCGGCATTCACTGGTCCTGTATATGCCAGAAACTAGAGCGGATCCCATAAAATCAGGAAATCATATCCTAATATTATAGATAGAGAGAGATGCTCCTTTTATCCTCAGCCCTGGCTAGCAGGGGGATTGGGGGATCTCCACTATTAACTCAGAAATCCCTAAAAGGGTATTAGGAAATGTGCTTTTAGTGGAGAAATAGTCTGCAGTGAACAATCAAAGTTGTGTGCATGAGGCCTTAATAGAGATAGTAGAAACAGTCATCATGGTGATTCAACGTAGATTAAATGAAGAAAGATTATTTAATATCAGTAGGTTTACTTGTATTTCTACTGTATGTACAACCACTGATCGGAATATCATGATGACATACTCAGCTGTGCTACATTGACAACCTCAGCAGTGCTAAATCTGTAATTGGTGTATGAATACTATATGATATCCCACGAGTTAGTGAATGAATGCCTTCTGGAGTAGCATGTTATTTATGAATTCTATACACAATTGTGTCAATGCATTTAGGAAAACTAACCTGAATAGCTGCCAAGTTCTTTTGCTCCTGGGACGGTGCCTCATGGACAAAGCGCAACCAATTGGAATGGCGTGGATTTGTGGCATCTAAGATATACAGTACTTCGCCTTTGTTCCCCTGGACCTGGAAAGGAAAAAAGAATAATTTAAACACAGAATGTTTTTCTTCAGGAAAGAAAAATGGAAAACCACTGACAAAACAAACTATGTACACAATGCCTAAAAGACCTATTAACAATTTTCATGGCACTTGGATATACCGTGAGAATATGGACTTCATCTGAACAGGCCATTTAAGAAATAACAGCTGATTTATTTTTTACAATAAAGCAAAAGAAAACAAACAAAACTACTTTGCATTGAAAAATAAGTGGGAAATACCTGTTACAGACAAATCTACAGTACATGAGTAGGCCACCCCTATTGGTTTTGAATATAACTGTGTCCATGCTCTATAAGTCATCTGCCCATAACTTTGTCTAAAGCTCTTCTGGGACATTTCAATGTCAGGATTTACAATCTTAGGCCATGTTCAGACGTGGCGGAATTTTTCCGCTGCAAATGTTGGTGCAGATTCAGGGCAATTACGCACCAACATTTGCATATTTGACAGGTAATTCAGACGTTGCAGATATCACAGCGGACTTGCTACATATTTCAGTTTTTGCATTGCAAAGGCTGAAATCCGCAGTGAAATTCCGCTTCTTCTCCGCAACAGTGCATGCTGCAGAGGGAAAATTCCGCACTGCAGCCTATGGTTCGCAGCGGAGTTTTCCGCAGCGTCTGACCTAACTTTCCTAAAAATGTATAGGAACAAAAGTAAAAAACGGCCGCTGGAGAATTCCACTGAGGACTTTCCGCAGCGGAATTCAACAGCAATTCTGCCACGTCTGAACGTGCCCTTATGGTATTATGACAGTGAGAAACATGATTTAATGTGAGGCACATGGAGGTTCAAAGTTCATCACACCATGTGCCTCACAGCAGAAAATGGATGAACTTTTTTTATTATTATTATTATTGTTGGCAAAATATAGTTTTGGTATCGAGAATCGCAATACTACACGAAGTATTGGTATCGAAGTCCAAATGCTGTTATCGTGACAACCCTACTGTACGCATGCCACTTTTAGGCTGGACACATGTCACTAATATGCCACTAAAATGCTAGACACTTGACAAACCACTTTCAGTAAGCCATGTCTCTGATACCGGTAAGCCATGCCCCTCCTGTGGCTGCAGTTACTTCGCCAAGCAAAAGTCCCCAAGGCAAGCTCCTAGCACTATATTTATGTATGATGCTAGGAGTCCCTCCCTCTCCGCGGGAATACAATCCCGTACTGAAAACATGATTACAGTACAGGACAGTATTTCTGTGGAGAGGCAGGAACACCTAGCATCATAGATAATTATGCTGCCAGGAGCCTGGCTACCTGAACTGTGGTCGGTACGAGAAATAGGTCCGACATACGGTCTGTTTACCACAGTCCGAACACGGCCATGTGAATCCAGCCTAAACCTATTGTGTCAGGAAGGGCCCCCCTCTACTCCAAGCCTCTTCGCAGCTGCACCTGCTGCAAATATGGTATCTCCAGACAGATTTTGACCCAGGAAGAATACTAGGTAATAAAGAGACACTATGGGCCTCCTGCGTTTTTCTAAAATGTTAACATTTGGCAAACAATTTTAACTGTGCTGCAGTTCATGGGAGAAAGCATGTGTAATATTTTCTAGTTTAGACAACTATTGTCCATCTTACAACAGCTCTGACCTGTTGGACTTTGTAGAATGTTGCGGGTTGTATGGCTGGATTCACACGAGCACATTACGTCCGTAATGGACGGACGTATTTCGGCCGCAAGTCCCGGACCGAACACAGTGCAGGGAGCCGGGCTCCTAGCATCATAGTTATGTACGACGCTAGGAGTCCCTGCCTCGCTGCCGGACAACTGTCCCATACTGTAATCATGTTTTCAGTACGGGACAGTAGTTCCACGGAGAGGCAGGGACTCCTAGAATCGTACATAAGTATGATGCTAGGAGCCCGGCTCCCTGCAGTTTGTTCGGTCTGGGACTTGCGGCCGAAATACGTCCGTCCATTACGGACCGAACATGCTCGTGTGAATCCAGCCTAAGGCTGGGTTCACACGACCTATTTTCAGGCGTAAACAAGGCGTATTATGCCTCGTTTTATGCCTGAAAATAGGGCTACAATACGTCGGCAAACATCTGCCCATTCATTTGAATGGGTTTGCCGACGTACTGTGCAGACGACCTGTCATTTTCGCGTCGTCGTTTGACAGCTGTCAAACGACGACGCGTAAATGGACTGCCTCGGCAAAGAAGTGCAGGGCACTTCTTTGCCACGTAATTTGAGCTGTTCTTCATTGAACTCAATGAAGCACAGCTCAAGATTTACGAGCGTCTCAGACGGCTCGCAAAATGCGAGGAGGAGCATTTACGTGTGAAACGAGGCAGCTGTTAACAGTCTGTCTTTTCACACGTAAATGCCTCTCATCGTGTGAACATACCCTCAGGGTTTATGTTACATATTGTAGCCAAATTGGTATTGTAATCACCTCCATTATTTTGTGACATTTCTTTTATTAAATTGTGTAAATAAATTAATAATTTTGCCCCAATATTCCTATTTATATATTTTAAGTAAGATAGAGTCCTCGATGGTGTGGCTATGGCAATAACTTGTGCAAGAGATATGGGGAGAGACGAGGAGAAGAGAGCAGGGATGCATGTGTGTTTATGTATACAGTGTATGTGGCTGGCCGACGGAATAGATGTGTGTAATTTACAAAATAGTGTTTTCGAACTGATAATTGTGGAATAAACACTGACTCAATAGCACAAACTCCTGCTATAATAAGTGACACACAGTGCAGACTAAGAAGAGGAGTAGAAGTTTGTTTCCAGGAAGATATTTGTTTAAAGAATTCATGTTAAAACTTGTAGAGGCAGATTTAGTAATACTGTCAAAAATAGAGTAAACAGATGAAAAATGAGCTTAGTTTATCACAATGTACACCGCTGGCTGTGTGATAAATTTGGCGCAACTCACTAGACATGTTGCATACTTTACATCAATATTTTTAACGAAAAACTGTTGCGCACGTTAATAAATCTACCGCTACAAAACTGTCGGGAAGCATGAAACGTGTCTTAAAAGCACCACAGAATTGCTGCGCATTTGCTTAGTAAATCTCCCCCATAAAATTGACTTCATTTTTTTCCTTAGAGAAAATATTTTTCAATATTCGAGACATACATATGTACTGAACACAATAATAAATCACAGAAAGAGTAAGTTTCAATGTCCCTGCTTTCAGTGGATTTTATTTACTAAAAAGTGATTTATTTTCAAGGACATACTCAAATACTTCTGATAAGAATGAAGCAATATTGAAACAAGTAAAGGGCTTATTCACACTTGCGTCTGTATTTCCGATGTTCTGCTCCCTTAGAGGAGCAAAACAACATAAATACCAGAAGCGTCGGTTCCGTTGTACGAGGGACACCATCGGAGCCCAACAGAATCCATTGAGTTTAATGGGTTCCGTCAGGTTTCTGTTGGGGTGTCCATGGTTTTAACGGAAACAATTTTTCCAGTATTTTCATCCTGATCTGCAACGGAGGCCCCTAACCAAGCCTCTACTGCAGATGTGAGCCGGCCTAAACAGAAATAATAATCATATAAGCTGCAAAGTAAGTGGATATTTACATTACAAGGGTAAACTTCGGCATCAATGAGGCTTTTTAGTACATCTGTCACACATCAAAGAGGGATGAGTTACTGCATTGAACCAACTTAATATCAAATATTTGCTTTAAACAACACACAATATCAACATTACAGTTACAAGTAACAAACAGGTGCTGGTCTGAGTCATGCATCGCTCCTCATATGTTCTTTGATCTTATGAAGGCCACATAATACATTTATATAAACTATAGAATCCCTTAAAAGAATATGTAATTGGCCACTGGTTTTCCTCATCAGGAAAATTCCTGTCCTCTTCTAGGAGTATCTGTGGCTCCCACTCTGGTGGACACAGCCTTTCAAATATATTACATGGATGGCCATTCATTTAAATGCCCACCACATAATGCTACTTTGCCCTGCAGAGACTACTGCAGGAAAAAACATGTCTGGCGGAAACTTCCCCCACTGTTAATAGCGGATTGCCAGGGGTTTATGAAACCGGACCCATGGTGATTAGCCGATGCCCAGGCTGGCTTCATATCCAGATGGGGTGTTCCTGATGGGACAACCCCTTTGAATCCTACTCACCCTAACCTTGCAGGCTATCCTGGAATGGAATACTTTGTGCATTGCTTTATAGAGCAACAGTCTCTGTTCATGTTAACGTAGTCAGACATATTGCACTGTGGTCATTTCAACTACTGATTGCAACGTCCGCGGTCGCAGACCGCCGCCTCTGCTCATACTGCCGACGCCTTCCTCCCCGGAAATGCCAGCACATGCCGTCCTGTCCTGCAGTGACCACTAGGGTGCGCGCGCGAGTTCAGTCCCGGCCTTAAAGGGCCAACGCACACACATGTTTAGAATTGTCTAATCAACCCATGATCACCCTGGACTATAAGAAGGGCCCTGCCCCTTCACTAATTGCCTGAGCGTTGTTGTGTTTTCCCGTGTCAGTCTATCAAATGATTCCTTAGTATTTTCCTGTTCCCAGTGTTCCCGTTCCTGCTACCTGTATCCTGTATCCCGTGCTACCTTGGAGTTGGAGTCATGTTGTGTTACACCACGCCTGGTGTCTGCTGCCAAGGTCCCATCTGAGCCTAGTCATCGCTACTGTCTGTACTACCACAGGTACCCTTGCTCAGACTATAGACTTTACTTGGTACACTGTTTGGCCAGCTGCTATCCCGCTATGGCGGTATGGCCCAGTGGGTCCACATACCCACAGATCGTGACGCTGATCTTATAGAAAAGTCTTGTGTTCAGTCAATTTCTGGGTATATTTTCAAGCTCAGAAACAATCATCAACTTAATCTTAAATGGGATATAGACAGAAAGGTATCTAATATAGGAAGATACAACATTGTACATGTTAATGTACGGAGCATTAGATATATGTTTCTCTCTCCACAGTATTTACACAGTATAAGATTGGAAATTGTTGCTTGTTTGAACAGAGCTTCCGTTAAATTAACCTAGGTAAGTTTTGGAGCTAGAGGAGAATATAGATTCCCTGAGAGGAAGAAAATCTCATTATCTCTAGTATAGTTTAACAAAATCAATATTATTAGAGATTAAGTGAAAACTGACCATGTTATATCTCATTATCTCGTGTAATCATATCTGTACTGCTCAAAATGTTCCATCATAAAATGTTTACATAATATCCTATAAATATATGAAAACAGAATGAGCACTAAACTAATACCCACTGATGTAAGAAACAATAAAGTAATTCTGGTAATGTTGTCAGAGAACGCTTCATGCACAGTTTGCCATGTGTTATAAATCTGACCAATTATTCTTTTTTTTAGGAACTTTCTTTTTATAGAAGCGAAAACGGAGGGTTTTGGAATAGGCCCGATTCACATCTTTTTTCCCTATATGCACACCAAGCACACTTAGGGTATGTTCACATGCAGTGACCAAAAACGTCTGAAAATACGGAGCTTTTTTCAGGCGAAAACAGCTCCTGATTTTCAGACGTTTTTGTAGCAACTCGCGTTTTTCGCTGCATATTTTACGGCCATTATTGGATCTATTTTTCAATGAAAAGCACCTCCAAAAACGTCCCAAGAAGTGACATGCACTTCTTTTTCGCGGGCGTCTTTTTACGCGCCGTATTTTGACAGTGACGCGTAAAATTAAGGCTCGTGGGAACAGAACACCGTAAAACCCATTGAAAGCAATGGGCAGATGTTTGTAGGCGTATTAGGGGCGTTTTTTCAGGCGTAATTAGAGGCGTAAAACGCACGAATTACGCCTGAAAACACTGCGTGTGAACATACCCTTATAGGTATGGGGGATAAATCCCCATTCTTCAAAAGAAGTGTTTTTAAAAAAATGTAAATAATGTGCTGTTTCTTCAAGTTACGCGGAATCTGTGCTAATTTGCTTTCTCACGAGGTCTGGCGTAGCAGACATGCTCCTGCTGCTTTGTTTTTATGCCACATATTTATGTTGACATTTGTTGTGATGCTATGTTACTGCACTGTGTTATAAGGTGCAGGACCTTTGGTCACGTGATCATTTTCAGCAGATACGCAAGTCTGTGTTGTACACGGCAATGATGTTGGCTTGCTCTAATGTCAAAATTACAGGGGGCTGGGAGAATGACCCAGACACCATCTTGGTGCGGATACTGCATCCCGAATCTGGGGGAGGGGCTTAGTTGAGAAAAGGACACTATTCAAGCTACTTGTTGTTCAGAGCAAGGGCAAAGCCCATCAAGTAACAAGAAGGAGAGAGAAAAAAGTTGTGACAAGCTGTTGGTGGTGAGAGGAGCTGCTGAGAGTGAGCTGCTTAAAGAGGATCTGTCACTAGTTTAGTAATACCCAATCTCCTAGCTAATCTAATAGGCGCTGTCACAATGATAATGCTAGTGAAAAAGTTTGTTATTTTAAAAGTTATGAGCTTTTTTCTAAATATGCAAATGAGGCTATACTAGCCAAGTGGGCGTCAAAACCAGCGATTCTTCTGAAGTGGAGCTACCTCACAGCCTCTGACACTGTCCTATTAGCATGAAGCTGCTTCCCACACGGTGTGAGAGACTGAGGCTGGAGGGAAGTGGGGGGGGGGTCACTTCAAATAGCCATATCTCGACTTGGAACAGTGGTTCTGGTGGCATATGAAAGATAAGATTCTAATCTTTTATATGACACCAGAATTGCAGTTTTAGCTGTGAAACCACCGGAGGTATCACCAGTTGAAAACAGTCATTCTGGGTTCACACACCCTATTTACGGACGTAATTCGGCCGTTTTAATCTCGAATTACGTCCGAAAATACGGCTCCAATGCGCCGGCAAACATCTGCCCATTCATTTGAATGGGCTTTACGATGTACTGTGCCGACGTTAATTTTTTTTACGCGCCGCTGTCAAAAGATGGCGCGTAAAAAGGACGCCTGCGTCAAAGAAGTACCTGTCACTTCTTGGGACGTAATTGGAGCCGTTTTCCATTGGCTCCAGAGAAAAACAGCTCCACTTACATCCGTAATGGACGCTGAGAAAAACGCCTGCACTTGCCATTACGTCTGAAATTCCGGAGCTGTATTATCCTGAAAACAGCTCCGTAATTTCAGGCGTATCGGACGTGTACGTGTGAACATACCCTCAGGAATAGAAGCTGTATACTATATGATCACTCCATGTTGCTGGGATGGAAAGAGGAGAACTGTATGACACTGATTGGACAGCGTCATACAGAAAACATTACACGCCCAGAGTAAAAAAAAAGAGTAACCTCCCATTTGGCAAGTAGACACATTAGGCACATTACCATATTAACAAAAATGCTCATAATTTGCAAATAATCGTTTTTGAAAAAAAAACAAACTACAATATAGTTAGCATCATAGCGCCTATTAGATTAGTTAGGAGATAGGGCATTAATAAACTAGTGACAAAACCCCTTTAAGCGAGAGCTGCTGTGGAAAGTGAGCTGTGTAGAGGAGGACCTCCATTTGGGACAGAGCTGGAGTCAAGCAGCATGTAAGCTGCGCAGATGTTAAAGAGGACGTTCCCCTGTACCAGGGAGAAGTGCCAATGACCCTGTCCTTATGAGTGAGCCAGCCAGCCAGCCATTATAGCCTGCCTAAATTGAGTCTGTACCACAGTTTTAACTGTTAAATATTGTGTCTCTCAAGTATGAGAAATGTTAGTTTTCTATGCTGTGTCCGGGTGTGCTGCTAACATTGGCCTGGTAAAGTTAAGTTGCCTGAATCTCCTGTAGCATATTTACTGTGACATGCCTGCACCGGGTTCTTGTACCACCCACTTGCTGAGGGCCTTACATGTCCATAAGGCTCAATTAGCCCGATAAAGGACAAAAGAGTGTTTAACGTATACGTCAGGAGCTGTTCCCTGGTGTATACGTTAAAAATAGGCAAAACATTTGATGTGAATGGGGCTGGGGGGGGGGGGGGTCCCAGAAAGAGCGAGGACAAAGTTTAATTGTGGCAAAATTGCCACTGACATCAGGACTGTTGCTGATATTTCCATGCTGGCGCTTGCTTATATTTAAAGGGTACTGTCAAACTATAAACACTAACCTTGTAATGCACCTGGGTGCTAAGAAGGCTGTTTAACCCCTTGGCGACACGTGACATAACTGTCAAGGGGCTGAACCTGCTTCTTATTCAGTGAGTGTCCGCTGTAACATACACTTTACAACAACATCTAGCATCAGAGATATCAGCTTCACCTCTATCTTTAACCACTTAGATGCCACAGACAATAGTAATCATAAGCTGTTAACCCCTTAATACCGAAGGTATTTTAAACCTTAATGACTGAGCAATTTTTAAAGTTTTTCCATTGTCGCATTCAAAGAGCTGACTTTTTTATTCTTGTGTCGACATAGGACTTTTTTTTGCGGGACAAGTTGTATTTTATAATTATAACACTATACGCGGTCGTTAAGGAGTTTAAAAGGGGGCCTAATATAGCAGCCAACGACACCAGGCATGAGGGCGCCCATGCCGCCCGTCGAGACTGGCCCCCCAAAACCAGCGGCGCCGCTAGCAGCCGCTGCGCCTGCTACAGCAGTAGTGACGCCACTATAGCAGGGAGGTATCTCCCTGCTCTGCTCTCTACTAGCGCCACTGTAGCTCCCTGAAGGAGCGGAATCCCCGTGTGGCCAGGGATTCCACTCCTAGACGGAGCGCTTGATGTCTCTGTCTATATACACTGCATTCCAAATTATTATGCAAATGTTATTTTTCGCTGATTTTCCTAAATAGTCGATGCAAATGACAGTCAGTATAATCTTTAAGCCATCAACCGTTAGAGTAAAATGTAAATTTTATTGAACAAATCTACTAATGATAACATTTTTTTTTTAGAAGTAAAAAACTCAAAATGCACTGTTTCAAGTTATTATGCACAACAGAGATCAAAACATTTTAAAGGTTGTAAAGAGAACTAAAATGGTAATTTGTTGAATTTGCAGCATCAGGAGGTCATATTTACAGAAATCAAAAGCTCTTTCAATAAAAAAAAACTTAGCAGGCCAAGTTACATGTTAATATAGGACCCCTTCTTTGATATAACCTTCACAATTCTTGCATCCATTGAATTTGTAAATATTTGGATAGTTTCTGCTTGAATATCTTTGCAGGATGTCATAATAGCCACCCAGAGCTTCTGTTTTGATGTGAACTGCCTCCCACCCTCAAAGATATTTTACTTGAGGATGCTCCAAAGGTTCTCAGTAGGGTTGAGGTCAGGGGAACATGGGGGCCACACCATGAGTTTCTCTCCTTTTATGCCCATAGCAGCCAATGAAACAGAGGTATTCTTTGCAGCATGAGATGGTGCATTGTCATGCATGAAGATAATTTTGCTACGGAAGGCACGGTTCTTTTTTTTTGTACCACGGAAGAAAGTGGTCAGTCATAAACTCGACGTACTTTGCAGAGGTCATTTTCACACCGTCAGGGACCCTAAAGGGGCCTACCAGCTCTCTCCCCATGATTCCATCCCAAAACACGACTCTGCCACCTCCTTGCTGGCGTCGCAGCCTTGTTGGGACATTGTGGCCATTCACCAACCATCCACTACTCCATCTATCTGGACCATCCAGGGTTGCACCGCACTCATCAGTAAACAACACGGTTTGAAAATTAGTCTTCATGTATTTCTGAGCCCACTGCAACTGTTTCTGCTTGTGAGCATTGTTTAGGGGTGGCCGAATAATAGCTTTATGCACACTTGCAGACCTCTGGAGGATCCTACACCTTGAGGTTTGCGGGACTTCAGAGGCACCAGCGGCTTCAAATACCTGTTTGCTGCTTAGCAATGGCATTTTAGCAGCTGCTCTCCTAATCCTATTAATTTGTCTGGCAGAAACCTTCCTCATTATGCCTTTATCTGAACGAACCCGTCTGTGCTCTGAATCAGCCACAAATCTTTTCACAGTACGATGATCACGCCTAAGTTTTCTTGAAATATCCAATGTTTTCATACCTTGTCCAAGGTATTGCACTATTTCACACTTTTCGGCAGCAGAGAGATCCTTTTTCTTTCCCATATTGCTTGAAACCTGTGGCCTCCTTAATAATGTGGAACGTCCTTCTTAAGTAGTTTTCCTTTGATTGGGCACACCTGGAAAACTAATTATCACAGGTGTCTGAGATTGATTACAATGATCCAAAGAGCCCTAAGACACAATACCATCCATGAGTTTAATTGAAAAACGAATAATTAAATGTTTATGACACTTAAATCCAATGTGCATAATAATTTGGAACACGGTGTATATGGACAGTGACATCAGGGGTAAATCCTGAAGCGGAATCCCCGTCCACAGCATTGCCGATGCTGTGACTGGGGATTCCACTCCAGGAGAAGCCTATGTTGTCTGCGTGCATTTATGGACAGTGACATCACTGGCTTCTCCTGGAGTGGAATCCCTAGTCACAGAGTCGCTGTGGATGGGGATTCCGCTTTAGGAGTTGCGCCTGATGTCACTGTCCATATATGGACCGAGACATCACACGGAGCACTCCAGGAGCGGAATCCCCAGCCACACTGGGATTCCGCTCCTTCAGGAAGCTACAGTGGTGCTATCTACAGGAAGGGGGGTGCTATCTACAAGGGGGCTGTGGGCTGTTTGGCACTACTTACAAGGGGGCTGTGTGGCACTACCTACAGGGGGCTGTGTGGCACGACTTACAAGGGGGCTGTGTGGCACTACCTACAAGGGGGCTGTGTGGAACTACCTACAAGGGGGCTGTGTGGCACTACCTACAGGGGGCGGTGTGGCACTACCTGCAAGGGGCTGTGTGCCACTCTCTACAGGGGGCTGTGTGGCATTACCTACAAGGGGCATGTGTGGAACTACCTACAGGGGACGGTGTGGCACTACCCGCAAGGGGCTGTGTGGAAGTATCTACAGGGGGCTGTGTGGAACTTCCTACAAGGTGCTGTGTGGCACCATCTACAGGGGGAATCTGTGAGTGGGGGCTGATGGTTATTTTACTGTGAGTGGGGGGCTGATGGTAATTTTACTGTGAGTGGGGGCTGATGGTCATTTTACTGTGAGTGGGGGGCTGATGGTAATTTTCCTGTGAGTGGGGGGCTGATGGTAATTTTACTGTGAGTGGGGGCTGATGGCCATTTTACTGTGAGTGGGGGGCTGATGGTCATTTTACTGTGAGTGGGGGCTGATGGTCATTTTACTGTGAGTGGGAGCTGATGGTCATTTTATTGTGAGTCGGGGCTGATGGTCATTTTACTGTGAGTGGGGGCTGATGGTCATTTTACTGTGAGTGGGGGGCTGATGGTAATTTTACTGTGAGTGGGGGGCTGATGGCCATTTTACTGTGAGTGGGGGGCTGATGGCCATTTTTCTGTGAGTTGGGGGCTGATGGTAATTTTACTGTGAGTGGGGGCTGATGGTCATTTTACTGTAAGTGGGGGGCTGATGGTTATTTTACTGTGAGTGCCCGTTTGATGCTTTTTTTCCTGCGTCTTTTGCATTCGCTTCAACGGCTTAAAAAAATGCAAAAAAAAAAAAAGATCAAACAACGCTGTCAATTCCTGAAGGAATTTTGAACCTTGATTTATTTTTGCCTTACAAAAAACGCTGTCTGAACATGCCCTACGAGTGTAGTGCGTGTTTTTAGCAGTTTTCTGTCTTTCTCAAAAAAAATTTGGTAGGGGTGCTCTAGGGAAATTTTATTTTTCCAGTGGTGCCTTGAGTCCGAAAAGGTTGGGAAACTCTGTACTAGACTACAGGATCACGCCACCCTACGCAAGGATCCCATCGTGGAGCAGCTCAGTTCGTCGTGGGAACGAGTACAGGTGAGTACAATTTTTGTAGGTGAGTACAATTTTTGTTTTGTTTGGGGGCACTGTCTACAAGGGGGAGGTGTGGGGGGGGCTGTATGGCACAATCTACAAGGAGGAGGTGGGGGATCATGGCACTGTCTACGGGGGCACTATCTAAAAGGGAGGAGCTGTGTGTGGCAGCCAGGGGAGGGGAGCATTATACTGTGTGGGGGCCACTAAGCGGACATTATACTGTGTAGGAGTACTACAGGGGGCATAATACTGTGTGGGCACAATTGGACAAAATACAGTGTCCTTGAAGGGGTTATAATATATTATATTATTAAATATTATTATTATACTGTATGGAGGGCACTAAAGCGGCATTATACTGTGTGGGGGCACTATATTGGGCGGGGCTGATGGTCATTTTACTGTGAGTGGGGGGCTGATGGTAATTTTACTGTGAGTGGGGGGCTGATGGCCATTTTACTGTGAGTGGGGGGCTGATGGCCATTTTTCTGTGAGTTGGGGGCTGATGGTAATTTTACTGTGAGTGGGGGCTGATGGTCATTTTACTGTAAGTGGGGGGCTGATGGTTATTTTACTGTGAGTGCCCGTTTGATGCTTTTTTTCCTGCGTCTTTTGCATTCGCTTCAACGGCTTAAAAAAATGCAAAAAAAAAAAAAGATCAAACAACGCTGTCAATTCCTGAAGGAATTTTGAACCTTGATTTATTTTTGCCTTACAAAAAATGCTGTCTGAACATGCCCTACGAGTGTAGTGCGTGTTTTTAGCAGTTTTCTGTCTTTCTCAAAAAAAATTTGGTAGGGGTGCTCTAGGGAAATTTTATTTTTCCAGTGGTGCCTTGAGTCCGAAAAGGTTGGGAAACTCTGTACTAGACTACAGGATCACGCCACCCTACGCAAGGATCCCATCGTGGAGCAGCTCAGTTCGTCGTGGGAACGAGTACAGGTGAGTACAATTTTTGTAGGTGAGTACAATTTTTGTTTTGTTTGGGGGCACTGTCTACAAGGGGGAGGTGTGGGGGGGGCTGTATGGCACAATCTACAAGGAGGAGGTGGGGGATCATGGCACTGTCTACGGGGGCACTATCTAAAAGGGAGGAGCTGTGTGTGGCAGCCAGGGGAGGGGAGCATTATACTGTGTGGGGGCCACTAAGCGGACATTATACTGTGTAGGAGTACTACAGGGGGCATAATACTGTGTGGGCACAATTGGACAAAATACAGTGTCCTTGAAGGGGTTATAATATATTATATTATTAAATATTATTATTATACTGTATGGAGGGCACTAAAGCGGCATTATACTGTGTGGGGGCACTATATTGGGCATTATATTGTGGGGGGCATTATAAAAAAAATTATGTGCCATTTTTTTTATGATAATTCCGAACAGGGCGCCATCTATCCTAGGGCCCAATATATATATATATATATATATATATATATATATATATATATATATATATATAAAACTTAAAAAAAACTTTTTCACATTTTTCCTCTAAAGTATAAAAAAAACAAAATATAGTTGTTAACACCGTGTCCGTAAATGTCAGAACAATAATAATTTAATGTTATTTGACACGCACGGTGAATACCTAAAAAAAAACAACCCAGATTTGCTGTTTTATAATCATTTCCAATTCCTTAAACCACTCCATTGAAGAAAATTTTTAAAAAAAGTTATGGGTATATAGAGACACAAAAAATTTATTTTTTGACAAAAGTTTTTTCTTTGTAAAAGTGGTACATCATTAAAAAAACACTATATAAAATTGGCATCACTGTATTTATATTGACCTGACAAATACAGTTAAACGCTATGAAAAGCTTTGAAAGGCAAAAAAAATGTTTAATATAAAAAGGTGTATCAGACTTCCGGTTCCGGCGCTGGCGATGCAGGACGCGAGCGACTGAGCTCCCGCTCCCAACTAGCCTGCTTATCTGCAAAAGCCACTTCGGTGGCGACAACCGGCTGACAGACACCGGCCCTGCACACAGGAAAGTACCCGGGGGTGCATGCATGGACCATTACCTCCTCAGGAGCGCACATAAGCCAGCCATGGATGAACTAGATGCAGGAGTAAACAGGGGAGGTAAGATGGCGGCGTTTCCCGCCACTGCTCCCCTGCTGTATTCACAGGAAGAGGAACAGCTACGGCCTCAGTCCCAGTCACCGATTCAAAGCCCAGCAGAGCCCATAATTGCTTCTAACCAAGCACCTGTGGATTATATAGCATTAGCTCATGAAGTGGCTAAACGCATAGCCCCCGACCTGCAGAAAGTGCTGGAAAAAACGGTGCAAGAGTCGCTCAACCGCATGCATGCGGACCTGGCACAAGTAACCTCCAGGACTAACGAATTGGAGCAACGTGTATCACTGCTGGAGGATGAGAATGAGCGCCTACAGTCCAAGCTTAAAACGGTGCTATCCAGTACTACGCAGTTGGGGGAAAAGGTGGAGGACTTGGAAAACCGATCCAGGAGGAGTAACCTGCGAATAGTGGGCCTGAAGGAAACGGTGGTCCCTTCTGAGTTGCAACGTATATGCGAGAGATCTTTGCCGGCAGCATTGGGTCTCCCACGTCCATGCCGTGTGGAGAGGGCGCACAGGGTGGGACCGGACCCAAGAAATCTCCCACCAGCAGACAACAGCAGCAGTTTGTTTCGCCCCAGACAAGTCATCTTTAAGCTGCTGGATTATAATGACAAGGTGGCAATGATGAAGGCATATCGAAGCAGATCCCGACCCTTGGAGATAATGGGCATGAAAGTGCTACTTTTTGAGGATTATTCTACGGAGGTAGCGAAACGTAGGCGAACCTTCAGCAAGATCTGTACGGAGCTGTTTCAAGCGAAAGTGCGCTTTAACCTACAATATCCGGCTATTTTACGAGTGTTCCAGGCAAACGGGCGGGCCAAGATGTTTGCCACAGCAAAGGAAGCGGAGGAGGCTCTGGCAGAGCTATGTGGAAGCTGCCCTCGGCACGAGGCGCGACGCACTCCAGACCACAGCCCACGCCACAAGTCAAGAGAAGTCGGAGGGAGTCGTTCGGATATGGAGCGGACTTGGGCTGAAGCTTTATTGCCCACACCTGGCAGAGAACGTGGAGGAAGAGCCAGGAACAGAGGTGCGTCTCTGAAGCCGCAGAGACATTCGCGTGATCATTCCAGGTCCGCGTCCTCGGATTGAAGAAGGAAGATTGAGGACTAATGTTTTTTGTTTGATCCCATCATATGTTAGGCGAGGGTCCTGAGGATGCGGTAGACCAATTGCAGGCTCTGATTTTAAGCAGAAAAGTTTACAGTTTACAGTAATTACAGATATTAGCAGAGATTGATATGGCTTGATGGTTGCACACATTAGTTTGTTTATCAATACAATATTTCAATATGTGGCCAAATGTTTTCATGCCAAACTGTATGCATTCTGATATATTGCCTTACTGTTATAATGCCGTTATAATGCCGTTATAATGCCGTTATAATATATAATATTGATGATGTAATAACGTAGTTACACTGTTAGGGGCTTGAGTTTGAGCTTGGGCTGGTTTTCGGGGTTATGCAGTCCATGCTCGTTAGTAGGTGGGGCTCTTCGAGCGGGAATCTTTACGAGGAGGGTCTCTCTGATGAGTGGGGCTAGTACCAATGGAGTTAAAAACGAGAGGAAGTCTTGGTAGGGACAAATGGAGGGTTGCTGGGGGAAACCTTGAAGTGGAATAGTGATCAGTTCTAAATGATACATGGCGAATGGAGCGGAAATTAGGGGTTGACCCGTTGCTATCGGATCGGGTATTGGCGGCTAGAGAATGCTGGGCAAGGAGGGGCCGGCATGGCTAGGTCGGTTGGAAATTGATGCTATGCAGGTATGGGAGGGTGGGAGGGAGGTACGTGTTGGTGCACAACAGAAAAAAGTGAAATCTCTGACGTCAATGTGCACGAGGAAGATGACTACCCTTGTCACAGGCGTTTTTTCAAAGTTTTCAAGGTTTTCAAGGTTTTATGAACAAAGTCTGAAGGCTTTGAGTTGGATTTTAGCTTTGTTTTCTAGGCCGGGGTTTGGCCAAGTTTTAAATGTTTATGCATGGCACTTAGGGAAAGATGGCTCTGACACCCCGACTCGGTCACGATTTTTGGACACCTTAGATCACCTTAGACATAGCCCAATAACATGAAAATAGTTTCATGGAACGTTAAGGGGCTTAGATCCCCACAGAAACGGACCAAACTCTTACGACATATGAAGAGATTACGTCCGGATGTAGCCCTGTTACAGGAAACCCACCTGACCGAATCTGAATTTAAATATCTACAAAAGTTCTGGGTGGGTCAAGTTTATGGCTCGGCCGCAAGAGATGGTAAGGTGGGAGTGATAATATTGGTGCACAAAAAATTTGCGTATACGGTGGTGTCCCAGGAGTGTGATGATGAGGGTCGTTGGATACATCTAGTAATGGAGCATGCAGGGGAAACTATTAGCATCCATAATGTTTATGGGCCTAATGCGGCCAACGCAGAATTCTTTGGTAAATTGGGAACCTAACTCCAGCAGGATCGCACTAAGCTGTTGGTGCTAGGGGGAGATCTTAATACCGCAAGGTCCACCAGGGAAGATAGAAGTGTAGGGTCCATTTTGCAGAGACAGAGCGATAGGATCTTGTCAGATTTTTTGAGACACACGGCCCTCACAGATGCTTGGAGGAGCTTACACCCCGACGCGAGGGAGTACACACACTTTTCTCACGTACATCAGTCGTGGTCGCGCATTGATTACTTACTTGTGAACGATGCTCTCTCCCGCCGGCTACGTGACGCTGCAATAGAAGATATGGTCATCTCTGACCACTCCCCAGTCACAATTACTTTGGCAGACACGGTAGCTAAGGGACTGGATTTTATTTGGCGGTTCCCCTCCTTTCTGGTGGCGGATGAGGGCTTTGTACAAAAGCTAAATGGCTGGTGGACGGAATTTGACGGGGATAATGGATTACACCGTACGGACCCGTCGTTATACTGGCGGACAGCTAAAGCGGTAATTCGCGGGAAAATCATACAATTTTTGGCCAATCTTAAACGTAAAACCACCGAAGGGTATAAGATGGCGAGCGACCGATTAAGGTGCGCATACACAGCGTTTTTACAATCTCCGTCAGCGTCTCTGGGGGAGGCTTGGAGGGAAGCCAAGCGACAGTATGATCAATGGCTAGACAAAAGAGAAAGTATTTATCGGTCTCAATTTGATGCGGACCTTATGCGTTTCGGTAATAAGGCGGGCAAATTACTAGCACGATTGGCGAAGGGGAGGCATACACCGTCACACATCTTAACCCTTAAAGACGCCAAAGGGCTTCCCACAGTGGATCCAAAAACCATAAACACTATACTGCGTACATATTATCAGGCCCTGTACTCAGACACGCCAGTCGACACCCAAAAAGGAAAGGAATTTTTGGAGAAGGTAAAGCTGCCTGGACTCACGCAGGAGCAGAACGAGCTGCTGAGCGCAGAAATCACGGAGACAGAGATAGCGGATACCATCAGGACCTTATCTAACGGGAAGGCCCCTGGGCCGGATGGGTTCACGGGTGAATTTTATAAGTCCCTCAGAGAAGAAATTAGTCCCATCTTGGTGGAATAGTATAACATTTTATTACAGACCGGTACGCTACCAGGGGAAGCCAAAATCGCACATATAAAGGTGCTGCCCAAAAAGGGGAAGGACCCTCTGGATCCGGGGTCCTATCGACCAATATCATTGATAGACCAAGACCAGAAAATACTTACAAAAATATTAGCCAATCGTTTAGCAGTGTATCTACCGACATTGGTGGGAAAATCTCAAGTGGGCTTTGTAAAGGGCAGGGCAGCAGTGACTAATCTGCGTAAGGTGTTAACAGTATTAGAAACAGTCCGACACGATCCCCGGCCAGGTACCCGGCTGACACTCTTAGCGCTAGATGCAGAGAAAGCGTTTGATAACATACAGTGGGAATGGCTGGGGATGGTGTTAGACAAGATGAATGTCCAGGGAGCCTTTCGGAACTTTCTTAAGGGGGTCTATACTAATCCCCAAGCGCGTGTCTATTCTTCAGGATTTCTGTCGGCTCCCTTCCAGCTGTATAAAGGGACCAGGCAGGGATGTCCCTTGTCGCCACTTTTATTTAATCTAGCACTCGAACCAATGGCTAGATTTCTGGAAGAGTCGGCAGTGTTCAAAGGTATCCAGGTGGGGTCTTTGGCGGTCAAGCTGGCCTTGTTCGCTGATGATGTTATTCTGTTTATGTCAAATCCTCAAGAACACTTAATGCCGGTCTTTCGCTTTTTGCAGGACTTTGGGCAATGCTCAGGATACAAAGTAAATGTAGCTAAAAGCGAACTGCTGGAGTTGGGCAAACCATTACCTGGGATCTTTTGGCAATCCTTGGGATGTGGGATATCCCCGGTGAAACAATGTATCACTTATCTGGGAATTAAGATAGGGAAGGCACCTGAAACCTTGTATGGTTTGAATTACCCGCCACTGTTTAAAAAAATGCAGGCGGAACTCAACAGATGGGGCCAGTTACCGATATCCCTTCTGGGGAGGTGCCACCTGATTAAGATGGTCAGTTTCCCCAGATTGCTATACCCCTTTCAAACACTCCCACTCTTACTGAAACATGGGGACATATCCAAGCTGAATTCGGCATTTACTAAATTCATATGGGCGGGAAAGAGGCCTCGCATTGCACTCACTAAGCTCATGAGGGACAAGCATGAGGGGGGGCTGAAATTTCCCAATATTAGGGGCTACAATGTGGTGTGCCTCTTTCGACATGTAGTGGACTGGCTTCATGAAACGAGTCATTATTTCAACTTCGAGCTAGAGGGGGAGTATGCCTCGCCCTGGAGCTTAAAGGCATTGTTGCATTGTCGTGTGGCCTCTCCTCCGTGCCGTCTCAAAACATCCATTGTTTTGAGAGATACAGTCCTAGCCTGGAAAGTAGTCCGTAACATTTTTTACTTGCCTTATCTGCTATCCAAGCACATGCCGTTGTGTGGGCACCCGGAATTTTTACCGGGAGTAGACAGTAGAGACAGATTTGCCTCTTGGGGGAATGCAGGTATTAGCAATGCAGGGGAGCTTATGTATACAGAGGAAAGGAGATGGTTAACCGGATCGGAAATCAGGGCTAAACTCAATCCATCAGAGGACAGCGCTAATTTCCTACAAGTCCTCAAGGTGCGATCATTCTGTACCTCTAGGCTCAGAGATTTAAATAAGGAGGCCACCACTCATATGTTAGATGAGGTCATTGGCCCAGTGGCTCTTCGGGCGACTATCGCGCGGTTCTATAGAGCACTCGGGGGATATTTTGCCTGCCCGCAACAACGGGTAATGTTCAAAGTCTGGGAACGGTGGACGCATGATCCGGCAATAGGAGAGACCATATTGGGGGGATGGGAGACGGTACGGAAGGCGGTCATTAATGAGAGCTGGAGGGAAACCTATTTCAAATTAATGCATATGGCTATATATGGCTTCAATATTTTGCCCTCACAGTCCTTCCCCGATCGCATCACGAGTTGTCCCAAATGCAATACCCCCCTGACGAATTTGTGGCACGGAGTATGGGGTTGTGCTCATACTAAACGGTACTGGATAATGATACATAACTATATTTCAGATTATTGGAAAGCAAACCTTCCAATGACGCCCCAAGCGCTGCTGTTCCATCAGGCGCGACCGCCAGAGGTAGAGGTTGCTGGAGGAACGAGATCCCCTCCCCCCTGGTGCACACAATTTTGTTGGTGGCTTTGAGATGCCTTCTATGCAAATGGCTAGAAGCTGATACACCGGATATCGATATGATCGTGTCCCACTTGAAACTGTTAGCCCTTGAACGAGTGGAGGTAGAAAGAAGGAAAGAAACGGGAACCAAAAAGCTGTTTGCTAAATGGCAGCTAGTTATAGAAACGCAATGCACAGCGAATGAGGTGGTGGAAATTGTTACGCCGTTTAGACACACAGCGTGGTATCATACACAGCTCCTGGCTGGCACTTTAGGAGGCTTACAACTACAGTCAGTCTAGTAGTAGATAGGGGATAGAGGGGGAGGAGCTACTCTTTTATGACCTAAGTCGTGACCAGGAATAGGGGAAGTCACGTTGGTTGTTTAAACAAATGTAAAACGATATGCCATGCATGTATGTACGTACTTAATTTGCTTCTGTTATACTCGCAGTTGCGAGCTGTTCATTGACATTCACTTTTCGTGAAATGTTTGTACAAAATTTGAAAAAATGTTAATAAAAATGATGTTTTAAAAAAAAAAAAGGTGTATCAGTCTGTTTCGTGTAACTTTGTAAATACTTTTTATTAATAATTCCTTTTACTTTTTTTTAGATACAGCTGCTCTGTATTCTCTATACAGAGAAGCTGTATCTAGCGCTATTCACTGAATTTGTCAGTTGCGCGGACCTGACAGGTTCAGTGACAGCGGGTATTGCGTGTCAGACATGCAGGATCAGAGTCCGACTGGGGTTCCTTTGGCCCACCAGAGGCTATGATTTTGAGGGCCTACCCTCCATCTATATAGAACATGTCTACTTTTTATTTAATCATAGTCCTTGTTGTTATCATTGTATACACAGAACATATCATCATTAAGGTCTAATAGGTAATTTGTGAATCAACTTATGAGAAATAGACCCTAGTGGCAAGTGATTGCTCCAAAGTCACCTCCAAATGGGGTTGTCTTCTGCTGGACGTTAAAGTCTCATTATTGTGTTAGAGTCTGGGCCCACAGGTGGATCTTCTGGATCTCTGGTGGGCCAGTCCGACCCTGCGCAGGATCCACCTGTAAACTATCACATCTAAGTTATGAAATCCCATTTCACCCAACAAATATTTTTTGGGGAGTTTTGCAGTACATTATATGGTACAGTAAATCGTACTATTAGAAACTACAACTTGTCCTGGAAAAACTCAAGCCCTTATAAGGCTATGTGGAAGGAAAAATAAAAAAAGTTATGGCTTTTGAAAGGCGGGGAGGAAAATACAAAAATGAAAAACTGAAAAATAATTGTGGAGTTAAGGGTGTAAAGGAAACTTTATCCTCTCATATCTATCACATTAAGTTATGTTTACATATTTAAAGTGGTATTTCCATCTCAAGTACAAAATTTGCCATAATTGCCTGATAAATGAAGCTTATATTGGTAGAACGGGGGTCCCCTTCAATGCCGTTGTCTATGGGAGTTACGGAAAGTACAGAGCAAGCAGCGCTCGACACTTTCTGTTGTTCCCATAGGCTTCAATCAACTGCCTCTCCATTAACCCCTTCCAAACCACCCACCGTAGGTTAACGGGCTACACTGCTGGTCCTACGGGCTACGTGTGCTCCTAACCGAGCGCAGACATTTCCCTCAATGCTACTAGCATCCTTAGTACTGAGGGAAGACATCGGTATGGGATCACAGCCGTGATTCCCGACGATTAACCCCTTAAATGCAGCGGTCAATAGCGACCGCCACATTTAAAGGGGTTGGCCAGGAAAAAAATATTTTCTAAAAATTGTCCCCCAGCCATGGTTTGCCTTCCCTAAAACCCCCTACATTTCTTCTAACCAATTTCTGTTTGATCTCAATCGTCACTGCTACTCTTTCTGTTTGTTTACATCTCTTGCTTCTGTTCCTGTCGGTTTCATGTCTTGTAATGCAACATACCCATGATCCCTTGCTGCATCTGAGGAGACAGCTTGCATTTCCCCCCCTTCCTCCCTCCACAGCATCTCAGCTATTGGCATACTGCCACTCCCCCCTATGTTCATAGGGCCATTCTCTGCTGTAATTACAGGCAGCCAGCTCCCTGCACACTTTCACACACTAATAATCACACAGGGAGCATGGTAATATACAGGGATTATGGGGGTTATGTACAGGGATGTTGAGGGTAAGACACAGGGATGATGGGGGTTATACACAGGGATGATACAACTCCATCATACCTGTATACAACATATATGTAACCCCCAACATCCCTGTGTAATACCTCATCATCCTGTATATAACCCCCATCATCCCTGTGTATAACCTCATCATCCCTGTATATAACCCCCATCATCACTGTGTATTACCTCATCATCTGTGTATTACCTCATCACCCCTGTATATAACCCCCATCATCCCTGTGTATTACCACATCATCCCTGTGCATTACTTCACATCCCTGTATATAACCACCATCATCCCTGTGTATTACCCCATTATATAACCACCATTATATGTGTATTACCTCATTATCCCTGTATATAACACCCATCATCCTGTGTATTATACCCCATTATCCCTGTGCATTATCCCCAACATCCTATACAGGGATGAAGGCGGTTATACACAGCGATGATGGAGGTTATATACAGTGTTGATGGGGGTAATACACAGGGACAATGGGAGTTATGCACAGGGACGATGGGCGATATATTCAGGGATGATGGCCCCATCATTCCTGTATATAACCTCCATCATCCCTGTATTTATATAACCTCATTCATCCCTGTATTCATATAACCCCTGTAATAACTGTATATACCATCAGGAAGGGGTACCGTTGCCTAGGGGGGGGGGGCGGCGTGGGAGATGAGAGGAGACAGGCAGGCAGTGCGGGAACTACGAGATAGGAGGTGGAGGGCGCGTGTACAAACAGAGACGACATTCCATGTCTCGGCTCAGCCAGCACTTCCTGCTGTATAGAGACACGGCGCGTCATCAACTATGTTTACATGCGGTAGGACCAGAGGAGGCGGAAGCTCTGAAGAGCTCATGAAACATCTGCATGGCTCGCTGCCTGTAAATGTAGTTGATGACGTGCCGTACGTTTCTCAGCCAGAAGTGCTGGCTGAGCAAACACACGGAACGTCACAGAAAATGAAACATTTACTCTAGGTGCGGTTATGGAACTGCAGATCAGAACAGAGTAACGCTGCAACAAATAAACAGACATTATATTAGAAATTTACTTATATAAGTCGAGTTAAGTTAAAATATAAATAAAATTTATTCCTGGACAACGCCTTTAAAGTGTTACAATAACATCGGCACCCCGCAACGCAAATGCAGGAAGCCTATGGTTGCTATGGCAATCGGAGACCTAACAAAGGTACCTAAAATATAGTCTAATTAAAAGGAGGCCCTAAAATCCACTAGGTGTTACCTTTGCTTCTGAAGCCTGTGTTTCAGTCCACTGGAACACTAGGGCAACATATGAGATATTTCTAAAAACTGCAGAATCTGGGTAATAAATATTGAGTTTCATTTCTGTGGTAAAACCTACAGTGTTGCAGAAAAAAATGGATTAAAATGGATTTTGTAAAAAAATAACAATGATATAAATACATTTTACCTCCAATTTGCTTTAATTCCTGTGAAACACCTAAAGGGTTAAGAAACTTTCTAAGTGCTGATTTGCAAACCTTGAGCAGTTTTTAAAATTGGGTGATTTATGGGTTTCTGTAATATATAAGGCCCTTAAAGCTACTTCAGAACTGAACTGGTCCACAAAAAAAATAGGTTTTGGAAATTTTCTAGAAAATGTGAAATGAGAAAGAAAAATTTGGGAATTCAAGATGATGATAAAATTCCAGTCATTGACACAAGGCCTCAATCTAACACCAGGATTTATGAGCCACTACATGGACACACGTCACGTCCCCCATCAGACTGACTCCAGATGCCTTAACTCCTAAGTCCTCACCCCTATAACCTCCGTTTTATTGCCCCGGCTTATCTTAATGATATATCACCTCATGTACTAATTGTCTTTGTGTAACATCTAAATGTTGTGCTTTTTTCTAAGTCATTCATTTGTAAACTGCCTGAAGAAGGGGCCTCTGCGCTCTGAAAGCTTGCATATATAACTTTTATGGTTAGCCAATAAAGGTATCATACCTAGTATACTTTTGTCTTTTTTGACACAAAAGTATTTAACATTTCCTAGAAAATGTGAGAAATTGCTGAAGTTCTAAGCCTTCCTAGAAAAATAAAAATATGTTCAAAAACCAATGCCAACATAAAGTAGACATATGGGAAATGTTAACTAGTAACTATTTTGTGTGGTATTACTATCTGTTTTACAATCAGATACATTTAAATTTAGAAAAATGCAAGCTTTTGCACATTTTTGGTAAAATTTTGGTGTTTTTCGCAAATAAATACTGAATTTATTGATCAAAATTTTGCACTAACATAACGTACAATATGTCACGAGAAAACATTCTCCGAATTGCTTGGATAGGTAAAAGCATTCCCAAGTACACATCACATAAAATGACACGTCAGATCTGAAAAAATCAGTTGCGTCCACAAGGCCAAAACAGGCTGTGTCCTGAAGGGGATAAAGCCAATGCAGCGGGCGCTAGCTATGCATCAGCAAACAACGGTCTTGGAACCCCCCTTTCTCCCTATGGGTGCAGGTCCCAGAGCCGAGATGTCTCAACCTTTCAGGCATTTGTAGTATATCCTGTGGAATGCCATAAATTCATGACATCGGAAAACCCCTTTAATCAACTATCAGTAATAAAAGTCACCAAAGATAATTTCTTATAACCTTGATACATCAAACATGATTATCCCGCCTCGAGTAACCAGTGAGTCACCTCGGTAACCTTTGGCCACCTTCATAGTTGCAGATTTTGCATCAGTTTTTGTAAGCCAAAACCCAGAGTGGGTCCTAAACATAGAAGAGGTACAAATCCAATCTGGTTGGAAGAGTTTTCATGCTTTGATTTTGATATATTAACTAGATGTGTTCATCTTGAAATTACAAGATAGAGAATAAAACAGTCATGAGTTGTTACCTCCCACATTAATCTGTTATCCAGAATTTCATCTACTTCACTTGGGATTCGCTTTTCTCCAGCAAATGGTCCGAACTTCTCACCCTATTCACAAAGTAAAGAAGAGTTAATATGTTTTACAAAAACACAAACTGTCAGAAATAAATGTCACAATAAACATTTGCCTCTCATTGTTGGACTAGGATTGCAGTGTGACTGGGACCACTGCTTGAATGAAAAGTCCTCCTATGCCATAGTTCTGTTCTGGGTCATTATTGGGCACAACCATCAGCACTGTAAAGAGAAATCAATGCAATGACTTCCTGATCACACGTACACATGTAGGATGATGCAGAAAATGAAGCCACCTGTTTCTGCTCTGCCTCATTACATGTATATTACCAAGTGTGCATACACGAAGTACTCACGCTGTTAACATACATTTAGATATCATGAATCAGCCATTTTTTCTATGGTGAGTCACGTTGACATTACAGCACATGGAGGAACAGTAAGGGCATGTTCACACGGCAGCCTCCGTTACAGCTGAAATTACGGAGCTGTTTTCAGGAGAAAACAGCACCGTAATTTCAGCCGTAATGGCATGTTGCAGGCGCTTTTCGCTGCGTCCATTACGGACGTAATTGGAGATGTTTTTCCATGGAATCAATGGAAAACGGCTCCATTTACGTCTCAAGAAGTGACAGCCACTTCTTTGACGCGGGCGTCTTTTTTACGCGCCGTCATTTGACAGCGGTGCGTAAAAAAAATGACCGTCGGCACAGAACATCGTAAACCCCATTCTAATGAAAGGGCAGATGTTTGCCGACGCTTTTGAGCCGTATTTTCGGACATAATTCGAGGCTAAAACGCCAGAATTACGTCCGTAAATAGGTAGCAGAGTTACATGATGGGGATTTTTTTTACAGTTGTGTAACTCTGCTACCGGTCAATGGAAAAATCATCCACATGAACTCCCTTGTAGATCGCTCCACACACAGCCCCCCTGTACATACCGTCAGACACAGCCCCCCTGTAGATAGCTCCACACACAGCCCCCATGTAGATAGCTCCACACAAAGGCCCCCATGTAGATAGCTCCACTCACAGCCCCCCTGTAGATAGCTCCACACACAGCACCCCTGTAGATAGCTCCAGACACAGCCCCCCTGTAGATAGCTTCACACACAGCCCCCCTGCAGATAGCGCCACACACAGCCCCCCTTTTGTACATAGCAACACACAACCCCCTACCCCTAGTACATAGTGCCACACAATCCCCCTCCCCCTTGTACATAGTGCCACACAACCCCTCTCCCCCTTATACATAGTGTCACACAACCCCCCTCCCCGTTATACATACATACACAACCCCCCTCCAACTTATACATAGTGCCACACAACCCCCTTATGCTTTGTGCCACAATGCCGCCAGAGCGGAGAGCGGTAGAGGTAGACGGCCCTACTGCTGCCACTCTCCGCTCTGCTTTGATGTCACTCACCGTCAGAAGAAGGCAGGAGTCTTGCAGCGGCGTTTTCACTGGTGTCGATGCCGGCCCGGGAGTGGACAAGTCCAGTCACCTGACCTGTCACCTGACCTGGCCGCTGCAAGACTCCTGCCTTCTTCTGACGGTGAGTGACATCAAAGCAGAGCGGAGAGTGGCAGCAGTAGGGCCGGCTACCTCTACCGCTCTCCGCTCTGGCGGCATTGTGGCACAAAGTATAAGGGGGTTGTGTGGCACTATGTATAAGTTGGAGGGGGGTTGTGTATGTATGTATAAGTGGCAGGGGGGTTGTGTGGCACTATGTATAAGGGGGAGGGGGGTTGTGTGGCGCTATGTATAAGGGGGAGGGGGGTTGTGTGGCACTATGTACAAGGGGGAGGGGGTTGTGTGGCACTATGTACTAGTGGTAGGGGGTTGTGTGATGCTATGTACAAAAGGGGGGCTGTGTGTGGCGCTATCTGCAGGGGTGCTGTGTGTGGAGCTATCTACAGGGGGGGCTGTGTGTGGAGCTATCTACAGGGGGGGTTGTGTGTGGAGGTATCTACAGGGGGCTGTGTGTGGAGCTATCTACAGGGGGGGCTGTGTGTGGAGCTATCTACAGGGGGGGCTGTGTGTGGAGGTATCTACAGGGGGGCTGTGTGTGGAGCTATCTACAGGGGGGCTGTGTCTGACGCTATGTACAGGGGGGCTGTGTGTGGAGCGATCTACAAGGGAGTTCATGTGGATGATTTTTCCATTGACCGGTAGCAGAGTTACACAACTGGAAAAAAAATCCCCATCATGTAACTCTGCTACCTGTTAATTGAAAAGTCATCCACCACAGGGTCTCCCTCTTGACTTTCATTGTTCTCAGCCTTTAGGTTTGTCCTGCAGCTGCCGTGATGAGCAAATGTTATACTCAAAATAGGAAAAGTAACACAAAGACGATATAACCTGAAATAAAATATCTGTGATATCCAAACAGTCTAGAAATCCGCAGTGAGAATGTGCGCTTGTTATTTGAAGAAGGATCTGGCCGTGATTTGATGTGTTTATGCGGGGTATTGGGCGTGGTTAGGGGGCGTGGCTTAAAGTGTCCCTCTTTTCCAAATTCAAAAGTTGGGAGATATGCATATCTAAATAGAATTGTGGGATGATATGGTGGCATACAGAGTGTCTACGGCTCCATAGTACAAAGCTGTAGAGACTTTGTGTGCTGCTGTACAGGCATCCTTGCACATGACTCTGCTAAAAGGCACTTTGTTTTTTGACATAGATGTTTTATTATAAGTTATTGGTTGCCAAGACCCCAGTTGATAACTAGAATGAAGCGTCTGAGGTCTGATAATGTCTCTGCAAAGCGTCAATAAAGTCTGATGGGAGTCAAAGCGATACAGAGCTCTGTTGAGAACGACAAACACTTTTTCATTGTCTATACTCCCCTCCTATACTATCATCTAACTTTTCCTTTTAGTACATCAAAAAAATAATTTAGTTCACAAAAGGTGCACATTTACTTTAAAGAGGTAAAGCTATATTATTAAGTACATATTTCATTAGTTTTATTATTGTTTTCATCAGGGCCGGCCTTAGGTTGGATGGCGCCCTGTGCAGGATGCTCTATTGGTGCCCTCCAAAAATTAACCACATATATAGACACGCACATACTGGAACATATATACTATACATGTATATATGTTCACAGAACCAAACAAATATAGCGGCTTTGGCAGGCCAAAAGTATAGTCAGTGATTATGCAGTCAAAAAAGAAATCACAGAAAAAATTAGCTGATCAAAAAAATTACACGGTAAAACGTTACCCTTTATTAATAGATTGGGATAAAAAAGGGTAAATGATTATCCTTCCAAATAATGATGAAGAAAATAATAATAACGGTGAGGGGAGAGGTGTTTTTTCTTTTGTTCATTGAGTTGAGAGAACAAGAAAAACAACTGACCCTGGTATACCCTATCAGGTCACCCTTTCTAGTCGGAGTAACGCCCCTACTCAAAGGATGACTCCAACCTCCATCCTGTACCCTAGATACCCTACTAATGGCCTAGCCAATTCTTTATAGTGGATATCAAGTACAGTGGGACCTAGATAGGCAAATGCACAAATAGAAAAGCAAAAATGTTCAAAAACTTCAAACTGTGCAAAACAATGGGTAGGTACAAATGAATGAATAAAAAAAAAATATATTATACCCAGCAAAAAGATATACTCATACAAAAACATACCACAACCACCAAACAGAGGTTGTGAATGATGAAAGAAATCAGTATGTTAAGAGAGGTGACTGTGATTGACTTACAAAGATAGACATAATAAACTGTGTTCCAACGCGTTTGCCCTGAAAATTGTCAAGTTCATCAGGGAATAAAACTAGGAGTCAAAAAGAAATAGTCAAAAAACAAGATCAATACTTGTAAGAAATAATGCAACAGAGCTGCATTTAATAAGTCCTACTGGTTCAAGATTATCAGCAATGTACAACAGCAAATAAAACCAAAGCAGTGGCGTAACTACCGCGGTAGCAGCCGTAGCGGCTGCTATGGGGCCCGCGGCTTGAGGGGGCCCGTGCCACGCCCCCCCATATGCTTGGTGGCGCCGCTAGCAGCCAATATGGCTGCTACAGCGGTAGCGCCGCTACTATGGGGCCCGAGCCACCGAGCCTGCAACAAGTATGGGCCGGGCGACACAGGCCCTCTCATGCCTGTAGGCATCGCTAGCACCGGAGGGTGCCCCGGTGCTAGCAACAGCCAAATACATGCATTAGCGCTGAATGCCCGACTATTCAGTGCCTTACAATGACGCTGATTGGCTAGCGGCGTGATGACATAATCGCGCCGCTTCCATTGATGGGGCAAGTCATTCTGCCCTGCCAATCAGCGTCATTGGACGACGCTCGTTCAGCTCCTGCAGACCCGCTCAGAAGAGAGCATGTCTGCATCGCCAGCGAACAGCGTGGAAACGGGTTCATGTGAGTATGTAAAGTTTTTTGTTTTTTTTCCTCATAAAACTGTTAATGACATTATTTATAGTGGGGGCTATATCTACACGGGGGTCGTCTATATGTGGGCCACTATATACAGGGGGTGGGGTCTGTATGTGGGGACGTGGGGCACAATCTACAGGGGGGTCTATATGTGGGCCACTATATACAGGGGGGTTTATATGTGGGCCACTATATACAGGGGGGTTTATATGTGGGTCACTATCTACAGGGGGGGCCTATATGTGGGGATGTGGAGCACTATCTACAGGGTGGTCTATTTGTGGGGCACTATATACAGGGGGAGCTATATGTGAGACACTATACAGGGGTGGGCTATATGTAGAACACTATCTATAGGGGAGCTATTTTTTAGGGCACTTTCTATAGGGGTGGGCTATATATGGGACACTATATACAGGGGTGGGTTACCTGTGGGGCACTAGCAACAGGGTGGCTATATGTAGGGCACTGTCTACAGAGGTGGGCTATACGTGGAGCACTATCTATAGGGGAAGCTATATGTAGGGCAGCACGGTGGCTCTGTGGTTAGCACTATTGCCTTGCAGCTCTGGAGTCCATATGTGGGCACTGTCTACAGGGGCTTCTATGTAGGTCACTATCTACAGAGGCTCTATGGGGGTCACTATCTACAGGGGGCTATGGGGGCACTATCTACAGGAGGCACGGTGTGTGTGTGTGTGTGTGTGTGTGTGTGTGTGTGACACAGTGTATGGTACTATTATAATCAGGGACACAGTGGATGGCGCTTTATTATATTTAGAGTTGCTGAGAATTTTAACTTCGTTTATAGGTGCAGAAATGTTTTAAAAGTGAGAAGCTGAAGACATCTGAGCGGAAAACTGCAGAAATGGGTCATGGCTGGTAGAAATCCATCATAGAGGTCTGGACCGGAGGGAGAAGAAAAGATCTAGAATCTGAGACGTCACCGGTGAGTCACTTAATGTAACTGTTTATTCTGCCTCTAATCAGTAATGTAGTCACTGTATTATCTGCAGCAAGATGATTATGATATGATTTTTTTTGGTGAAACATCATCTCTTAGCATATCCTCACCATTGTTCGGGCCATGCTGGGAGATGTAGTTTTACGCTGTACAAACCTATACGGCAGGGGTTGCACTAAATTGGGCTGTATCTTCTGGTGTTGTATATATGTACTGAGCTCGGTTCTCATGCTGTATGTAAGTACTGAGCTTTGTTCTGGTGCTGTATATACGTATGAGATTGGTTTTGGTGCTGTGTATATATGTAATGAGTTTGGTTCTGGTGCTGTATATATGTACCGAGCTTGGTTCTGGGGATGTATTCATGTACTGAGGTTGTTCTGGTGCTGTATTTATGTACTGAGGTTGGATCTGGTGCTGTATTTATGTACTGAGCTTGGTTCTGGTGCTGTATATATGTATGGGCTTTGTTCTAGTGCTGTATTTATGCACTGAGCTTTGTTCTAGTGCTGTATATATGTACTGAGCTTTGTTCTGGTGCTGCATATATGTCAGAGCTTGGTTCTAGTGCTGTATTTATGTACTGAGCTTGGTTCAGGAGCTGTCTATATGTACTGAGCTTGGTTCTAGTGCTGTATTTATGTACTGAGGTTGATTCTGGTGCTGTATATATGTCAGAGCTTCGTTCTAGTGCTGTATTTATGTACTGAGGTTGGTTCTGGTGCGGTATATATGTTTTGAGATTGTCTCTCATGCCGTATATATGTATGAGCTTGGTTCTAGTGCTGTATTTATGTACTGAGGTTGGTTATGGTGTTTTATATATGTATTGAGATTGGCTCTCGTGCCGTATACATGTATGAGCTTGGTTCTAGTGCTGTATATATGTCAGAGCTTGGTTCTAGGGCTGTATTTATGTACTGAGCTTGGTTGTGGTACTGTATATATGTCAGAGCTTGGTTCTGGATCTGTAATTATATAGGATATATTTATAACAAAATTGCAGGGCAGATGGAATTGTTCTCAATTCATTGTATATTTAATGGGAACCTGTCAGGTAGTTTTAACCCTTTGAACCACCACCATGCGGTAATACATGACCTGACAATATTTCCAAACATTCTCTTGTATGTTTTTTTCAGATGCAGCAAAATTCTTAATTTCCACTTTTAAAATGGTGCACACTATATGATAATTACTAATTAGGGGGTCATGGGGCAGTGCCGCTATCCTGAAGAGTCACATAGTCCTGACTCCAAACCCACTTTTCCATGTTTGAATGACATCTCCCAGGCTGATACAACTTTCTCGGATGCGCCATTGCCTTGTGGCACTATACACAAGGGGGGGCTGTGTGGCACTATACACAAGCGGAGCTTTGTGGCACTATACACAAAGGGGAGCTGTGTGGCACTATACACAAGGGGGAGCTGTGTGGCACTATACACAAGGGGGAGCTGTGTGGCACTATACACAAGGGGGAGCTGTGTGGCACTATACACAAGGGGGAGCTGTGTGGCACTATACACAAGGGGGAGCTGTGTGGCACTATAGACAAGGGGGAGCTGTGTGGCACTATACACATGGGGGAACTGTATGGCACTATTTACAAGGGGGAGGGCTGTGGCTCTATCTACAGGGGGCTGAGTGTGGCACAATCTACAGGTGTCTGTGTGTGGCACTTTCTACTACGGGGGGGCTGTGCTGCACTTTCTACTAAGGGGGGGCTGTGTGGCACTATATACAGTGGGAGCTGTATAGCGCTGTATACAGTGGGGCCTTTATGGCGATATCTACATGGGGGCTGTATGGCACTATTTACAAGTGGGAGGTGGGGGCGCTATCTACAAATGGGGTGTGACACTGTCTATAGGCGGGGCTATATAGCACTGTCTACAGGGGGGCTATATGGCACATTCTACAGGGGGCACTATTTATAAGGGGGGCTGCTTGTGGCACCCAGTGGGGCCCCGGTCAAGAGTTTGCTTTGGGGCCCAGTCTTTCCTAGTTACGCCCCTGAACCAAAGTATCATGTGGGTTGAGGTGCTCACAACCCAGGTTACCATATGTAGTACAGAGAAGGAGAAGATAACACCATCAATTCACAGGGAAGCTCTCCAGGCTAGTTCTGTCCTTGAATCCCTCATTGCAGACCATGATGATAGTGCATGTGGTAGGCACTGGGTTGTGAGCACTTCAACCCACATGATACATTGGTTTTATTTGCTGTTGTACATTGCTGATAATCTTGAAAAAGTAGGACTTATTAAATGCAGTTCTGTTGCATTATTTCTTACAAGTATTGATCTTGTTTTTTGACTATTTATTTTTGACTCCTAGTTTTATTCCCTGATGAACCTGACAATTTTCAGAGGAAACGCGTTGGAACACAGTTTATTATGTCTATCTTTTTAAGTCAATCACAGTCACCTCTCAACATACTGATTTCTTTTTCATCATTCACAACCTCCGTTTGGTGGTTGTGGTATGTTTTTGTATGAGTATATCTTTTTGCTGGGTATAAATTTTTTTTTTTTTCTTTATTTGTTCCTTCCCGTTGTTTTGCACAGTTTGAAGTTTTTGCACATTTTTGCTTTTTCTATTTGTGCATTTGCCTCTCTAGGTCCCACTGTACCTGATATCCACTATAAAGAATTGGCTAGGCCATTAATAGGTTATCTAGGGTACAGGATGGAGGTTGGAGTCGTCCCTTGAGTAGGGGCCTTACTCCGACTAGGAAGGGTGACCTGATAGGGTATACCAGGGTCAGTTGTTTTTCTTGTTCTCTTAACTCAATGAACAAAAGAAAAAAAACCTCTCCCCTCACCCTTATTATTATTTTTTACATCTTTATTTGGAGGGATAATCATTTTTCCTTTTATATCCCAATTTATTAATTAAAGGTTACGTTTTACTATGTAATTTTTTGATCAGCTGATTTTTCTGTGATTTCTATACATACATAAAGCCAGATAATTAGACAAACAGGCAAATAAATATAGACGCATTCTGGAATATATATATATATATATATATATATATATATATATATATATAAAAACATACAGACATATATGCAGACACGCACAGGCACATAAACACACAGACAGGAACATCACAAAATACATAAAATGTACATATATAGACATACAGGCACATATATACAAGCACAAAGATACAACAATACAAACTTAGAGCAGAGGACAGAGCAGAAGCAGAGCCCAGTACATGCTGGGAGAGTGCAGCGCCATTTGTACTCGCACAGGTCGCACACCCCTATGGCCGGCCCTGGTTATTTTACTAAGAAAATTCAAATCAACAATGATCCAAACATTATGGGTAAGTCAATTTGCTTTACAAAAAAAAATATGCAAATTTGTGTGGCTGTCTCAATGACATATATGATAGCAACTTCATTGTGACCATGACCAATGAGATTGAGTTGTATGTTCTCCGAGTACTACCGTGGGATATGTTGGCACTACATTAGAACCTCAGTAATCCATTACGTCTGCATCTATAGTTCCTCAGTTGTTGCAATAATATTTTAATTGTCTAATACAAACACTTTCCTCATATATTTTCTGATAAAATGTGTTTCATGAGGGCTAATCTGGGCTTCAGGGAAAGTCACTGTTTTTCTCTTTTTGGGGCTGTGAGGCGTCATTCGTTGTTTTATCCCTACATGTTTAGATCTACAATTTTTTTTGTAGTGGGTGATATATCACTGTCCATAGAAATGCATTAGGCTAGTGCAACACACAGATTATTTATCTCTCTCCAAAAAAATTGCTGTGATATCGATGTCTACGGGAAAGCATTGATAAGATTGAAAATCTCTTCAAAGTCGGTCCAGACAAGTGTGTAGCTCTGAAATCCCAGCATGTAGCGATTATAAAAAAAAAATGCTAGCAAATCACTTGACTGGATCGATTTTGAAGAGATTTTCAATGAATTCCGTTGGACAGAAATTTATTGCAGCAATAGCACAGCGTTTTTTTTTTTTTTTTGTAGTGAGATAAATAGCCCTAGCCTCATGCATTCCTATGTACAGCGCTACCAAAAAAAAGTCCAGGTCTAGCCACAGCCTTATGCCAGTTGCACATGACCGATCTGCCACTCGGGCCATTTTTAACAGCATCTAAGTGGCACCTTATAGTCTTCACGGACCCATTCACTTCAGCGGGTGAATCGAGTCTGTGAAAACTGACCCGATTCTCCGATTCGTGGAGAGATAGAACATGTCCTATCTTTCCACGGATCACTGACAGGACTCGGCCGGCGCACACTGTCATCTATTGAAGTGGGAATTGATTTGTATGAGTTCTGTTGGTGTTTTTGACTGGCAAAGCTGGTTATAGACAACAGATTTTTCTTATAGAGAATTTTTGAGAGGAGCTGCCAACATCCTCTGTTTATCAGAACTTTCCCATTTCGTGGCACATATTTCCCTCTACCCATTGAGAAAATCATGAGTGAAACAGGCATGTTTTATTGTTGATTGGGGGTTTACATCTATCACATATATATGGCCAGCCAAAAAGGCCTCAGTGAGCGTCAGAACATGAGATATTTGTAGATAGCACACACTAGAAGTCTTTGGCCTCCTGGTCAGCAGTTAAAGCGTTTTCCCAGGGCTTAAACATTATTCGGTGAGGATCTGAACCCTGGAAGCCCATTGGTCAATCTAATTCACATAAATGGCACAAAGCTACATTACCAGGTGCAACAGCCCGTGCAAACAAGCCACTGTGGCCGTGTAAGCAATGAAAGGAACATGGCGCTCTCTAGTAGTGCCATAGAAAACTGGACCACGGTCACACCAAGAAAACCAAATATGGTTTGTATCTGCAGTTTAGTTCTGAGTGTTGTCGAGAATTTTGTAAAAGAGAAAGTTCTAGGAAAATGTTATTAGAACGGCTTCTATGAAAAAGGGCATCGTGGCACCACATTGAAATAACGCATTCATATTTTATTCACATGCAGATTTTAATATTGTTTTTTTCCCCTTTAACTTTAATGGGGAAAATGTCTTAAATGTGGAACAAACCCGCAACTGATAGGACATAGCGTCGTTTTGGAAAAAAAACGCAGCATGCACTCAAAACCTTGCATTGTTCTGTGATCGGGATCCGCTCCTAATCCCATTTACTACAATGTAATATCTGGCAATATATAACAGCAGTGGCCAAACCACAACAAAACAAACGCAAACTTAATGACTGCTTACATAGAAGATGCAGCACTGTAAATATTACTGCCTCTATAGCAATATGTAGGAGGTATTTCTAGAGGTGCACAAGAGCTTGCAATCTTGGTAGCGTAATCATTGGCCTGATAACATGAGAGACAAGTATAAGGTACATCCAGGAGCCAGGCTGAGCATTCCTTACAGCATGGTGCTTCTGTATTCTTCATGTGTAGATGTGGCAGCTTAACTCTGCTCACAGGGCTGAGTAACTACCAACTCTGCTTCCCGGGTATGTGTGCCACCCTCCAAGGTTCTAATGTATAAGGACACAAACCTTTTTCACTCTCCTGCTGGTGTATATCCCCATTCCGTCTTGGACTTGGGAAGACTTCAGAGAAAATCTGTCTGGCACATACATGCCCAGCATCTTTATGGCTCTGCTATTTAAAGAAGAATTCAGGGCACTATTAAAGAACTACATCACAGAATATCTTAGGCACGTCCTCACTATGAACTATACAAAGTGTGTTTGTCTGCATTTTTATTACTTATCTGTGTCTGTGTAGTTCCTTTCTCATGCTGAATTTCATGCCTGCATTCCTGGGCTGTGGGAGGGTTGGCAGTCTGTAGTGACGTTTACTTTCTTCCCCCCTCCCTGTAAACTACAACTCCCGGCATTCCATATAAGTCACTCACAGAGGTTGGGAGTTCTTTTCCAGCCTAGTACATGCCTCCTGGCCAAGCAAGGGGAGGAAGCAAGGAAGAGGCATTCAGAGCCAGCCAGCAAAGGCGAATATAGCATAGTCTTTATATATTGCGTGTACAGCTATGTTATCAAACTAACTGTGATCAATATAGTTGTATGTATTATTTGCTCTTTCATTGACGCCTCATGGAAGTTTTAAATTATGTTTGTCATTTGTGAATTGCCATTATTATTATTATTAATAACCCCTTCAGGACTGAGCCTGTTTTGTCTTTCAGGATGAAGCCAATTTTTCAAATCCGACATTTGTCACTTTATGTGGTAATAACGCTGGAATGCTTTTACCTATCCAAGTTATTCTGAGACTGTTTTCTCGTGACATGTTGTACTTTATGTTAGTGAAAAAATTTGGTCGATAAATTCAATATTTATTTGTAAAATACACCAAGATTTAGAGAAAATTTGCAAAAATGAGCATTTTTCTAAATTTAAATGTATCTAGTTGTAAAACAGATAGTAATACCACACAAAATACTTACTAGTTTACATATCCCATATGTCTGCTTTATGTTTGCATCATTTTTATGAACATCCTTTTATTTTTCTAGGACGTTACAAGGCTTAGAACTTTATCAGCAATTTCTCATATTTTCAAGAAAATGTCAAAAGCCTATTTTTTCAGGGACCAGTTCAGTTCTGAAGTGGCTTTGAGGGCCTTATATAAAACAAAGTCCCCATAAATCACATCATTTTGAAAACTGCACCCCTCAAAGTATGCAAAACAGCATTCAGAAAGTGTTTTAACCCTTTAGGCGTTTCACAGGAATTAAAGAAATGTAGAGGTGATAATTACAAATATAATTTATTTTTTTTCCAAAATTCATTTGTAATACATTTTTTTCTGTACCACAGATGGTTTTACCCAAGAATCGCAACTCAATACCTATTGCCCAGATACTGCAGTTTTTATAAATATCCCACATGTGACTCTAGTGTGCTAATGGACTGAAACACCGGCCTCAGAAGCAAAGGAGCACCTAGAGGATTTTGGGGCCTAATTTTTTTAGAATATATTTTAGGCACCATGTCAGGTTTGAAGAGGTCTTGTGGTGCCAAAACAGTAAAGACCCCCCCAAAAGTGACCCCATTTTTGAAACTACACCCCTAAGGAATTTATGTAGGGGTTTACTTAGCATTTTGAACCCACAGTTTTTTTGCTAAATTTATTTGAATTAGTATGTGAAGATGAAAATCTACTTTTTTTCTGAAAAAACATAGACATTTTTAATTTTTACAAGGAATAAAGCAGAAAAAACACCCCAACATATGTAAAGCAATTTCTTCTGATTATAGCAATACCCCATATGTGGTAATAAACTGCTGTTTAGACCCACAGCAGGGCTCAGAATGGAAGGAGCACCATTTGGATTTTGGATTTCTGATTTTGCTGGAATAGTTTTCAGTGCCGTGTCGCGTTTGCAATGCACTGGAGGGATGAAAACAGTGGAAACCCCCCAAAACCGACACCATTTTAGAAACTACACCCCTCAAGGAATTTTTTTAGGGGTAAAGTTAGCATTTTGACCGCACAGTTTTTTTTACAGAATTCATTGGAATTAGTCTGTAAAGGTAAAAATCTACTTTTTTGCTGAAAAAACATACACATTTTTAATTTTTACAAGGAATAAAGGAGAAAAAGCACCCCAACATTTGTAAAACAATTTCTCCCGATTACGTAAATACGGAATATGTGCTAATAAAGTGCTGTTTGGACCCACAGCGGGGCTTAGAAGGGAAGGAGCGCTATTTGGCTTTTGGAGCTCAAATTTAGCTGGAATAGTTTTTGGGTGTCATGTCGAATTTGCAAAGCCCCCAAGGGACCAAAACAGTGGAAGCCACCCAAAAGCAACCCCATTTGGAAAACTACACCACTTAAGGAATCTATCTAGGGGTATAGTGAGCATTTAGGCCCCACAGGTCTTTTGCAGAATTTATTAGAATTAGGCCATGAAAATTAATATCAACATTATTTCCACTAAAATGTTGATTTTTTTCAATTTCACAAAGGATAAAGGAGAAAAAGCACCCCAACATTTGTAAAGCAATTTCTCCCGAGTACGGCAATACCCCACATGTGGTCATAAATGCTTTTTCATTAAAAAGTAATTAACCCTTTCCGGACTGATCCATGTTTTGTTTTTTCTTTTTAATTTTTACCTCCCCGCATTCCGAGAGCCATAACTTTTTTATTTTTCCGTCAATAGAGCGGTGTGGGGGCTTCTTTTTTGCGGGACAAGCTGTATTTTTTATTGGTATCATTTTTTGGTACATACAACTGTTTTAACACTTTTTATTAAATTTTTTGTTAGAGCCAAGGTGACCAAAAAACAGCGATTTTGCGTTTTAAATTCCTTATTTTTCACGGCGTTCCCCGTGCGAGTACAATAATGGTATATTGTAATAGTTTGGACTTTTACGGACGCAGCGATACCAATTTTGTCTATTTTTAAAAAAAAAAATATTTACTTTTGTTTTTACACATTTTATTAGTCCCCAATAGGAGACTTGAACCAGCGATCGTTAGATCACCGGTAGAATACACTGCAATACTAATGTATTGCATTATATTGTAATTTTTACATGCTCCTGTAACAGTTAGTCCCGGGTGTCAGCTGTAATACACAGCTGACACCCGCACTGTATGGCGCGGGCTCAGTGTGTGAGACGCTCCATACATCACCCACCACGCCACGACATGCTATTAAGTCATGGTGCGCGAAAGGTTGCATGCGCAGCGGATGGTGCAAAGTGAAAATTACAATTTTCAAATGATGTGTAATTTTAGTGCACTATATGTTGTGCCCAGTTTGTGCCACAAATACCACAAATAAAATATTAACGATGCCATATCGGTGGACATAAACGGCTGTTTGGGCACGCTGTAGGGCTCAGAAGGGAGGGAGCGCAATTTGGCTTTTGGAGCACAGATTTAGCTTGGTAGTAGCTCTGGCATTTTGCTGGTATTTCAGTTTATAATGTGGGGCTACATGTAGGCTAGGCAGAGTACATCAGGGGCATAATAAGAGGGTTTCTGCTTGAATATCTTTGCAGGACGTCAGAATAGCCTCCCAGAGCTTCTGTTTTGATGTGAACTGCCCCCCACCCTCATAGATATTTTGCTTGAGGATGCTCCAAAGGTTCTCAATAGGGTTGAGGTCAGGGGAACATGGGGGCCACACCATGAGTTTCTCTCCTTTTATGCCCAT
The DNA here is from genome assembly GCF_050947455.1 of Rhinoderma darwinii. Lineage (NCBI taxonomy): Eukaryota > Metazoa > Chordata > Amphibia > Anura > Rhinodermatidae > Rhinoderma > Rhinoderma darwinii. Next base: position 159,224,802 of record NC_134687.1, on the reverse strand, counting down.
AGCAGCCAATGACACAGAGGTATTCTTTGCAGCATGAGATGGTGCATTGTCATGCATTAAGATAATTTTGCTACGGAAGGCACGGTTCTTCTTTTTGTAACACGGAAGAAAGTGGTCAGTTATAAATTCTATGTACTTTGCAGAGGTCATTTTCACACCGTCAGGGACCCTAAAGGGGCCTACCAGCTCTCTCCCCATGATTCCAGCCCAAAACATGACTCTGCCACCTCCTTGCTGACGTCGCAGCCTTGTTGGGACATGGTGGCCATTCACCAACCATCCACTACTCCATCCATCTGGACCATCCAGGGTTGCACGGCACTCATCAGTAAACAACACGGTTTGAAAATTAGTCTTCATGTATTTCTGAGCCCACTGCAAACGTTTCTGCTTGTGAGCATTGTTTAGGGGTGGCCGAATAATAGCTTTATGCACACTTGCAAACCACTGGAGGATCCTACACCTTGAGGTTCGCGGGACTCCAGAGGCACCAGCGGCTTCAAATACCTGTTTGCTGCTTTGCAATGGCATTTTAGCAGCTGCTCTCCTAATCCTATTAATTTGTCTGGCAGAAACCTTCTTCATTATGCCTTTATCTGAACGAACCCATCTGTGCTCTGAATCAGCCACAAATCTTTTCACAGTACGATGATCACGCTTACGTTTTCTTGAAATATCCAATGTTTTCATACCTTGTCAAAGGTATTGCACTATTTCACGCTTTTCGGCAGCAGAGAGATCCTTTTTCTTTCCCATATTGCTTTTAACCTGTGGCCTGCTTAATAATGTGGAACGTCCTTCTTAAGTAGTTTTCCTTTGATTGGGCACACCTGGCAAACTAATTATCACAGGTGTCTGAGATTGATTACAATGATCCAAAGAGCCCTAAGGGTATGTTCACACGATAGCAGGCATTTACGGCTGAAATGACAGACTGTTTTCAGAAGAAAACAGCTGCGTCATTTCAGCCGTAAATGCTCCTCCTCGTAATATACGAGGCGTCTTTGACGCTCGTATATCTTGAGCCGCTCTTCATTGAGTTCAATGAAGAACGGCTCAAATTATGTTGCAAAGAAGTGCCCTGCACTTCTTTGCCGAAGCAGTAAATTTACGCGTCGTCGTTTGACAGCTGTCAAACGACGACGCGTAAATGACAGCTTGTCTGCATAATACGTCGGCAAACCCATTCAAATGAATGGGCAGATGTTTGCCGACGTATTGTAGCCCTATTTTCAGACGTAAAACGAGGCATAATACGCCTCGTTTACGTCTGAAAATAGGTCGTGTGAACCCAGCCTAAGGCCTCATTTACACGAGCGTATTATACGCGCGTGCGACGCGCGTGCTTTTCACGCGTGTCGTACGCACCTATAATAGTCTATGGGGCTGTTTAGACGATGCGTGAATTTTGCGCAGCGTGAGTGCGTTGCGTAAAACTCACGACATGTTCTATATTCTTGCGTTTTTCACGCAACACGCACCCATTGACTTCAATGGGTGCGTGAAAACAACGCATGCCACACTGACGGTCCTGCGTTGCATGCGCGAAAATCACGCAAGAGCTGTCAAAAGGATGAATGTAAACAGAAAAGCACCACGTGCTTTTCTGGTTACAAACATCCAAACGGAGTGTCAAATTAGAGATGAGCGCACCGAACTTCACCGGGTTCGGCCGAACTCGTTTTAACCGAACCCGGCAAAAAATGTTCGGGTACGCGACGTCAGGAGACAGTCACTGCCCACGGTGCTGAAAGACTTAAACTGTTTCAGCACCATGGACAGTGACTTTCGATCACAATATACATATACGTGTAAAAAAAAAAAGAAGTTCTGACTTACCGATAACTCCCGGCTTCTTCCTCCAGTCCGACCTCCCGGGATGACAATTCAGGCCAAGTGACAGCTGCAGCCAATCACAGGCCAAGCACAGGCTGCAGCCAATCACAGGCTGCAGCGGTCTCATGGCCTGCCGCGTCATCCTGGGAGGTGGGGCCGGATGACAAGAGAGGGACGCGTCACCAAGGCAACGGCCGGGAGACCGGACTGGAGGAAGCAGGCAGTTCATATTAAGTGTGAACGTCTTTTTTTATTCACAGGTTGGTGTAGATTGTGATCGGCATTCACTGTCGAGGGTGCTGAAAGAGTTAATGCCGATCAGTTAGCTCTTTCAGCACCTTGGACAGTGACGGGCGTCGACTACCTCATCTCTATGATGGCGGCTGCGCGAAAATCACGCAGCCGCGCATCATACACGGATGACACACGGAGCTGTCAATTGCCTTTTGCGCACGCAAAACGCAGCGTTTTTTTGCGTGCGCAAAACGCACACGCTCGTGTAAATGAGGCCTAAGACACAATACCATCCATGAGTTTAATTGAGAAACTAATAATTAAATGTTTATGACACTTAAATCCAATGTGCATAATAATTTGGAACACTGTGTATATCGTTATTCTTAAATTTTGCAGCGTTTGCGCAATAAAATAACTTATTTATAAAATAAACAATTTTTTGTGTCACCATATTATGAGAGCCATACATTTTTTCTTTTTCAGTCAAAAAAGCTGTGTAGGGGCTTGTTTTTTGCGGGACGGGATGTAGTTTATTGGTACCATTTTGGCGTACATGTGACTTTTTGATCACTTTTTATTGTATATTTTGGGAGGGGTGGTGACCAAAAAATAGTGACTCTGGCATTGTTTTTTCGGTTATTTTATTTGCGGTGTTCACCGTGTGGGAAAAATAATATTATAGTTTTATAGTTGGGGTCGTTACGATTGTGGTGATACCAAATATGTGCACTTTTTTTTACTTGTTCATTTTTTTTTCCTATAATAAAAGACTTATTATAGGAAAAAAAGCAGTTCTTGTTTATGTCACTTATAATTTTTATTTTTACACTTTTTTAAAAATATTTGCATTCTTTCTTTTACTTTTTTTACTTGTCCCACTAGGGGACACTTAGACTTGCAGCTCTGATCGTTACTGGAATACATTACACTACCTACGTAGTGGAATGCATTTCAACTGTCATTGTGACGTGACAGTCACTGACAGGAAGCCTACGAGTACCGGCCTCCGGCTGGTCCTCATAGGCTTCGGTATATGGCAGCCTGGAAGCCATTGTCTGGCGTCCGGTTGCCATAGGTACCATTGCCAGCCCCCGTGATTTCACGTGGGGGCTGCTGATCTCTGCTAAACTCCTTAAATGTGGCGATCGGAATCGACCGCCACATCAAAGGGGTTAACTGCCGAAATCAGCGGCAATGGGCCGCTGATCGGCAACAGGGAATGCAGGGCAGACACCCTACACAGTTAACCGCTGCTGCGGTGTAGCGCCGCGCGGCAGTTCACTGTCAAAGCACTGACGTAACTGCACGTCGAGGTGCGCGAAGTTACTGCTCACCTCGACGTGCATTAACGGCAAGGTGCGGGAAGGGGATAATAAAGTAGCTGAATATTCTCTAATATTCTTGGTGCAGAATTATTGAGGGGGAACGAAGACAGATGCGTTCAGTAAGGGTGAGTTCACACAAAGTTTTTGGATGCGGAAACCGCGTCGGAAAACGCGCCAAAAAACGTCCGAAAATGCCTCCCATTGATTTCAATGGGAGGCGGAGGCGTTTTTATCCAGCGAGCGGAAAAGCCGTCTCGCTGGGAAAAGAAGCGACAAGCCCTATCTTCGGGCGTTTACGCCTCTGACCTCTTATTGACATCATTGACGGCAAAAAACTCTGTGTGAACATACCCTTAGTGCACATTCAGACGTGGCAGAATTTTTCCGCTGAAACTTTCAGCAACATTTGCATATTTGACAGGTAATTCAGACGTTGCAGATATCACAGCGGACTTGCTGCAGATTTCAGCCTTTGCAATGCAAATGCTGAGATCCGCAGTGAAATTCCGCTTCTTCTCCGCAATGGAATGAGCATGCTGCGGAGGGAAAATTCTGCACCGCAGCCTGATTTCCGCACAGTTATTTTCTGCAACGTCTGAACTAAGTTTCCTAAAAATGTATAGAAAGAAATGTAAAAAAACAGCTGCAGCAGAATTCCACTGCGGACTGTCCGCAGCGGAATTCAACAGCAATTCCGCCGCGTGTGAATGTGCCCTTAATGTCCAGTAAATAGTGTCATAAGAAAGTGACTTTAAAAAGGAAAAACAAGAGGTTTTATTTGATACAAAATATATTTACTGTATCTCATCAAATACTAGACACAGCGGCCTACATGGATCAATGTATTTGCACCTTGTTTTCGTGAGTTTCACACCAAAACTGTGTTGTATCTGTAGTGCGACATATTTATTATCTAATGTAGTGCCATCCGTGTCAGTTTGTAAAAGTGGAAGGAAAAGTGGATGTGGTTTATTGCTTGGCCAGAATTTAGACACATTTAGGAATTGCAATTTTTTAACATGCAAACAATTTTTTTTAGCCAGTGCTTAAATTGGGAATGCAGATATTTTGGGCCTTGAGGATGCAGCGTTTCGAGAGCCATAACTTTTCATTTTGTTCGTATGAGATCTAGTTTTTGAGACTAGTTGTATTTTTTAATGGCACCATTTTGTGGTTCAGATGTAGCAAGGGTCCACTTGATGAATGCCGCGCTACTCTATTTATGTAGGGATCACAGGACCTTACGCTAATTACACAACACGCGATCAAATACAATTACTACTAGAAATACGCATTACATAAACAGCGTGGTGCCCTATGTTAATGGAGTAGCGCACCATTTGTCAAGTTGGCACTTGCAACATCTGTACATATAATGTCTTAAGTAAAAAGTATTAACTTCTTTTTGAGGGGAAATGGAAAAAAGCACCACTTCCGAAAAAGTTTTTTGGGATTTGTTCACTGTGTGGTACAAATCACATAATAATTTATTCTGCAAGTCAGTAAAATGACTGCGCTACCAAATTATTATATCTATTTTTATGGTTTACTACTTTTGCACAATAAAAAAACGTAAAAAAAAATAAATAAATTAAATTGACATTATTTTTTTTTTCATAATAAAGCTGTATTGCTGTGTATTATGCCTCTAAAAAGGACAGCCTTACTTTTAGGCCCAATATTAGCTTTCTGTTTTTATGTTTAAGTGTTTAAGCTTACTATAGATTTTTTATTTTTTACACAGTTTGTCTCAATAAGATCATAAGAGACCTTCGTGGACCATTATAACTATGGAAATATTCTTGACATGACTATTTTACCTTTAAATGGGGCTGTCATAGCAGCTTTGCCCCCTACATTTTAGAGCTTATCAGATCTTATCATGGTATATTGCCACATCATCACCAATACTAAAGCTGGCCATACACTAGAGATTTTGAAAAACCAAATGACAGATTTCTATCCCATCAATAGAAACCTAGACCAGGCAAAAGATCAAGGCAGAGATAGATTGGTTTATCTCCTGCGGAACCAAATTATCAGGTATCTTAGAATCGAACATGCTTGCTCGTTCTTTCTCCCGAAATCTGCCATCAGGGAAGAGTCCTGAGTCCCCATGCATATTAAATATTTGGCCAATCCTTGTCCAAATTTCTCCAATGCGTATAGACATTTAAAGCAGAATTGACGCTTATCGTTTTATGTATGCGGTACCTATTGATCAGGCAACAAACCTCAATCTGCAGGTTGCTAGCACGTTTCATTTAACTTTTTTTGTAAGAAAATGAGACATTATGTATATATATATATATATTCAGTCGTGCAACAGGAAAATATTTTTTGGACACTCTCTCACCCGTCGTTATACAAATATATACCACCACCGTGCTTTATCCTCCCTTCTACCAATCTTCTATTTCCATCAATCTAGCGTATGCTACTCTCATGGTCACACTATGGTGTTTTGTTTGTACTCGGATTAGTACACAAGAGAGAGGCATTCCTGCCCTGAGAACAACCACATGCATCTGGTTGTTAGGCATATATGTACCTTTAAATAGGGTTTCTATGTGCTTCAATGGAAGAAGCAGTAGCTAGAAAACTGCTTTACTGTAAAAGGGCAGCTACAATATAAGAAATGCAGGTTTTGAAAATTTTGTATAGTAGTTTAATTCATATTTTCGTTATAGGATTTTCTTTTTCGCTGCCAGCGTTCTTTCAGAACAAAATTGGTTCTTTAGAATAGACATGTAGTGAAGACCAAAATGACAACATTCTATTGTAAATGCTTATCACTACACGTCCTTCAATAAAACCTGACTGTCACTTTACAAGCCAGTCTTCTACTGTAATAATAAAAAACATCATACAGTATATCAAACAGCATTGAGCTGAGATGACAAAGGCATTTGGATTGACATCTCTATGTTTCTTGTATCTAAGATTAGTCTATTTACTGTAGACTCTAACTCTGAAAGATCATGAGAGCCTTTTGAAATGTATCCTTCTGGGTAAACTTACTAAACGACCTGATTGATTAAAGACACATACACAAAACATATGTAATTGGGCTACGTAAGACAGAGTGCAGAATACTGTCAGTTTACAATCCAGATCTAGAGATGTCTCTGATCAGAGAAAGAAATAGAACTAGAATCCAGCGCTTGAAGTAGATAAAAGGAACCGACGTTCCACTTTTATTGGTAATGTATCAAACTTTAAAAAGGAGTAGTTAATAATAAAACTGAGTACAAAATAGTGTAGAAGGGGGAAGGTTGAAATTGCCTTGGTTAATTTTGCCTACGTGTTTCTGACACGTCCTGTGTCCTTAATCATGGCATTGATCACTGTCTCTGATCAATCAGTGAATATTATAACTCTGCTATACAGGATTTCCTTGCTACTCTGATTTTAACTTCGAACAGCCACAGTAAGAAACAAAAAAAAATACACTAAATAAATGTTAGCTACAATAAGTATTAACTTTTTAAAAAAATATTTCCTGGAATACAGAAATTTGTTCAGTCCAAAAAATACCATATTCTTTAGATTGTCAAATGTCCATTAGGACTAGTTTTGCAAAGGCTCTCTTCACGTCTGCATTCGGAGCCCCCCCAATCGGATCATCCTTTACAGATTCCTTAATATTTGACGGGAAAAATAGATGTAATGTCCGTGGCTGCGGGCTGTCAGCTCCGTTCCCCTCCTGACAGCCGCAGCCACGAGTCAGCAAGTGCTGGCCCCAGCCTCCTACTCAGGAGACGCCAGTGCTCGCGTCCACTCACCTCAGCCGGATCCCGTAGGGTGCGCGCGCACGCTCGTGCCCGCTCTTAAAGGGGGAGGTGGAGACATTGCCTCCACATCGGGCGTATGACTGCCCTATCGAACTGATTCCTGGTGCATCTCTTCCCTGTGGTAGGGTATATCCTCTCTCCTTGCCAGAGACTATGTCCATGTCCGCCTATGTGAAAGAGAACTTGCAGAGGGGCTTCATACGGAAGTCTTCCTCCCCGGCAGGAGCCGTGTTCTTCTTTGTCAAGAAGAAAGATGGCTCTCTTCGTCCTTGTATTGACTGCAGAGGTCTCAACCAGATCACGGTAAAGAATAAATATCCGTTGCCACTGATCTCTGAACTGTTTGATCGTATACGTGGTGCCAGGATTTTTCTAAACTAGACCTGCGTGGGGCTTACAACCTAGTCCGGATTCGCCAGGGTGATAAATGGAAGACTGCATTTAACACCCGTGATGGACACTATGAGTATCTAGTAATGCCCTTTGGCCTGTGTAATGCTCCCGCGGTCTTCCAGGAGTTTGTGAATGATATTTTCCTTGACCTCCTCTATGTTTGTGTTGTAGTCTACCTCGATGACATCTTGATTTTTTTCTCCAGATCTTATAACGCTCCAGAGACATGTCCGTCAAGTTCTGCTACCATTAAGGGAGAATCGTCTGTACGCCAAGCTGGAGAAGTGCGTGTTTGACAGAGATGCGTTACCCTTCCTGGGCTACATCATCTCGAATCAAGGTCTCGAGATGGATCCTGAGAAGGTAAAGTCTGTTCTGGAATGGCCACATCCTCAAGGCTTGAGGGCCATACAGCGCTTTCTGGGATTCGCTAATTTTTACTGGCAGTTTATTCTGAATTTCTCCTCACTGACTTTTCCTATCTCTAACCTTACTAAGAAGGGTATGAACGCCAAGGTATGGACTCCCGAGGCAGAGTCCGCATTCAACAGCATGAAGAGTGGCTTCACGTCAGCCTCTATCCTCCACCATCCGTATATCTCTCTGCAGTTCTCATTGGAGGTGGACACATCCTCTGTTGGTGCTGGTGCACTCTTGTTCCAGAGAGGTCCCAAGGGCAAGTCAAGGGTATGTGGATATTTCTCCAATCTCTTCTCTTCCGCAGAATGCAACTACTCGATTGGGGATCGGGAGTTACTAGCCATCAAATTGGCTCTGGAAGAGTAGAGACATCTATTAGAGGGTGCAGCTCATCCGATCCTAATTTTTACAGACCACAAGAATCTGACCTACCTCCAGATGGCCCAAAGACTGAACCCTCGACAGGCCAGGTGGTCACTGTTCTTTATTAGGTTTCAGTTCAAGCTCCATCATGGCCTCCTAGTGTGTTCCCTGTTCCAGTCCCTGTTTCTGTTCCAGTTCCTAACATTCCATACAATCCTGGTCTAGCACTGAGCTGTGCCAAAGTCGTGCTGTGCTGCATCCATGTCTGACCTGCTTCACCTCGCCTGACGGCCGCCTGCTACCTAGTCGCAGGCGAGCCTGCCCTGCTGCTGTCTGAGCTGCCACAGGTACCTATAGAACTATAGACTCTCACCTGCTCCCTGTTGGCCAGCTGCCTTACCACCAAGGCAGTACGGCCCAGTAGGTCCACAGACCCTTTGTGACAATAGAGCTGCATGCAGCGCTATTTTTCCCATCAAAACTACGGACACCCCACCAGAACACGACTGACCCTGTTATAAGTCAATAGGGCCTGTTGTTTACCGGTGATATCCATCTTACAATGGATCTGGCAGAGCTTTGTGGCTTCCGTTATGAACAAAAGCCACAGCGAGATGTGAACATAACGAAAGGCTAGATCTACTTGTAGCGGAAATGCTGCGGATTATCCATGTGGATACAAGTCTTGTGGATGAATTTGTACAAATCTCATCCATCTGACGTGGAATATTTCACGCAGAAATTTAGCTGTGGTGCGGATTTTAAAATCTGCAGAATTGTAATTTTTGCTGCAGATTTTCACTACCGATTTCACCTCTTTCAATTTGGAACGGTGAATTCCACAGCAAAACCGCAACAAAATCCCGGCCTAAAAGTGATGGTTTACACTAATAGGTGAACATAGGCTAATATATAAAGAAATTGTGTAAGGAAGGAGAAGCTTTAATTTATGGTATATCTTAAAGGAGCAGCAATCTGTTGGTATACAGTTTTATATACATCCAATTGTATATCATTTGGGTTTCCCTCTCTATGATTAAATGGTCACTGTATTATATAGGCACAGTTACCATCATCAAAAGTGTAATATATTTTTATTACCAAATCTGTTGTTTTCCAGGTGATAAATCACTCTGAACACACTGCCACTAGGTGTCTCACTCCTGCGCTACATATTTGCAGTTCACTCCCCATCGTCAGGTTCTTTCCGTCTTTAGTTACATGCTTTGGAAAAGGGAGCATGGGGAGGGGTAAGAAAGAAAAAAAGGAACGGCGCTCCTCTAAGATAATAATGTTGCGGTACAGTTAAAATGAACTTTACGTGCAAAATAGTTTCATTGATTACTCACCTTTTCGAGTTGTGCCGGTTCATCGGCACAACTCAATTTTTAAGCATGATGAGTCTTTGACTCTATGGTCCACATTGTGTTAGTCCTTGGAGTTTATAACGGGTTTAGCTTGGCAGAGCTTCCACGTCATCAAGACACGTAAAGTGTAAACAGAAAAAGGACTCCTTTTGGACGCTCCTGTGTTCACAATGATCCAGTGTGTTCATTTTGAATAGGTGGAAAAAGGTTTGTAAGTCACGCGAAAGAAACTTTGTTTCACCCCTTAACCACATGTCATGTACTGGTACGCGGCAGCCGTTAAGGGGAAGTATGGAGCGGGCTCACGGGCTGAGCTCGCTCCATACACAGCGGGTGACGGCTGTGTTACAGTGCACTTTGATTCTGCCCGTTTAACAACCTAAATGTCACGGTCAATCGCGCCTGCAGCATTTAAATTGTTAGAATCAGGGGGGTGCCCCCTCAAACACTCCATCGCGCACCCCCACATTTTTTCCTTAAATCTATGTTAAAAAAAATAAAAGTTAACATAACTGGTATAGCCGCGTCCGTGAAAGTCCGAACTATCACAATATAGCATTGTTTAACTCGCTCAGTGAATGCCGTAATAAAATATATAAATAAAACACGCAAATTGCTGTTTTTTGGTCACTTTAGCGTACCAAAAAAATTAAATAAAAAGTGATAAAAAATGTTGCATATACCCCAAAATGGTATCAGTGAAAACTACAGCTCGCCCCGCAAAATTTAAGTCTTCACATCGCTAAATTGATAGAAAAATGAAAAAGTTATGGCTCTCAGAATACGGCGACACAAAATATTTTTTTAATTTAGCAAATAATTGTAGTTTTTTAATAGTGGTAAAACATAAAACAAAACATATCAATTTGGTATCGCCGTAATCGTATCAACCTGTAGAATAAGGTGAATACGTAGTTTTTACAGCCTGATGGATGCCGTAAAAACAAAACCCCCCAAAAAATGGCGTAATCGCAATTTTTTGCCCATTTCACCCCACAAATAATTTTTTTTCAGATTCCCAGTACCTTATGCAGTACAATAAATGGTGCCATGAAAAACTGCAACTTGTCCCGCAAAAAACAAGCCCTGATTTGGCTATATAGATGGAAAAATAAAAAATAAATATTAATTTTGGAAGTTGGGAAGGAAAAAACAAAAGTGAAAATCGAAAAATGTCTGAGGAGGGAAGCGGTTAAGGGGTTGTTTTTTTATTTTCTATTTAGGAATGCTCGAAACGTGCTGCCTTCATGAATAGAAGATAAAGAACCCCTTTAAATAAAGTTTCTCTCCTGTGAATTACGAACCTTTCTCCACCTATCAAAAAAAAAAAAAACACACTGGATCATTTTGAACACAGGAGCCCTAAAAGGAGACCTTGTTCTGTTTACACTGGATCCGTCTCTAGTTACAGACAAACTGGGGCCGGAAAACAGGAAAGGGAAGTGTCATATCAAGCTAGATGTGCGGCCCCGGCTCCTACTCATCACTTCACAGTCCGGACAGCACAGAGCTTGCCAATAACACTAGGTAATAACAGAGAGGAGGGATTTCGAACCAGACAGCTCACGATTTGACAGCCATAATGCGTGCTCTAGAGAAGGCGGTATGCCTTATGGGTTGTAAGGAAATGGAAGTCCATTTAGAAAACTACAGGCAAGCGTCCCTGCATTTGGACACGCCACGCCAAACTGCATGTAGCGGCGTAAACTGATCGGGCGCCGGGACAGTGCAAAATAGAACATGGAGTGATGAAAACCACCTGCAATAAACAGATAACATACCACCTATTAGATTATGAGCTATTTTTTATTTTTGTTTAAATGATGGGTAAAAAAAAAATTGTCTTCTATATTGTGTAACCAATCGTTTGTAGACAGTACCACTGTACCCTGGTATATTTCTTTCTCCTATAGCCAGGTGTTCCTGCTGGTACCTTCAGTAAACAGCTAGTATCATTAAGAGCAGTGGCAGTTGACTGATCTAAGGAGAAATTGAGCATTATTCAGCTCTCAGTGAAATCAATGGGTATATTCAAGGCCGTTCTATTCATAGGGCAAATGGTGCAGCTTACTGAGTCTCCTTCAGTGTGGTCAGCCCTGAGCCCTGTGTTGCCAGAGATCACATTCTCTCCACTTCCTACTTACTAGAAGGTCTGCAGACTGATCTGGTCTAGAGGGACGGAGCTTATCACTGCACTACAGAGCAGTCCAGGACCATGCTCGATATTACTGAGGTAGAGAAACTGCTTAAAGGGTAACTAAACATTCAACAAACTTCTGACATGTCATAGTGACATGTCAGAAGTTTTGATTGGTGGGGGTCCGAGCACTGAGACCCCCACCAATCGCTAAAACAAAGCGGCAGAAGCACTCGTGTGAGCGCTCAGCCACTTAGTTTCTGTTCGGCTTTTTCCGGAAAGCCAATGTATCGGAGTACGGGCTCATAGACATTCTATTGAGCCCATACTGGTTGTTGGAGTGGGGAGAGATGGGTGGCTCCCCACTCCATCCACACAGTCCTGGTCTTGGGCTGTCTAGCTATTAATCAGGGATCAGGTGTGATAGCCCTTTAAAAAGGCTGCAGTTCAGTCACACTCTCTCTCAGCCTGGGGAGAGGAGCTTGTGAGAGCAAACCGACTGCATTCATAACAGGTTGTATGGTCTGCATGGTTTATGGTGCCAGGCATTGGGCCTGCACTGTGTTAGTTAGGATACCTACTGTATAGTTAGTGCCGGACAGGCATAGAGTTTTCTTTTATTTGTTTTCTTTTAAATTTCATGTACAACCTGTAAATAAAACTGGCTGAGGCCAGTAGTACCACATCTTTGCTGTGCGGACTGAAATTTACTGGCGTGTTTGATACCGAGTGCCCGTCTACCCCGGGAGATGACTGTCCCGCTACCTAATTCCCTTACAATATATATATATATATATATATATTTATATAATCTGTGGTGTGTATCTACATTTGTAGTGTGTGTATATAAGTTGCATATTTATATATATACTGTGTATATATATATATATATATATATATATATGTACCGTGTATATATATATATATATATATATATATATATATATGTGGTGTGTTTATTTTGTTAATATAGTTGGGGTGTGTATATGTGTATGTATATATGTGGTGCGTGTGTGTATGTATGTATGTATGTGGTATTTATATGTATATCTGTGATGTGTATATATGTAGTATGTGTGTGCGTATGTACTGTATATATGTGATGTATGTGTAACTGCTATATGACAGGAAAAGAGACTGGAAGCAGCACTCAGCAAAAAAATGTGAATTTATTCACCCAACACAGCAACGTTTCACTTCCTCCATGGAAGCATTTTCAAGGAGGAAGTGAAACGTTGCTGTGTTGGGTGAATAAATTCAAATTTTTTTGCTGAGTGCTGCTTCCAGTCTCTTTTCCTGTCATATAGTAGTTACACATACATCACATATATACAGTACATACGCACACACATACTACATATATAAATTCACATTTTTTTGCTGAGTGCTGCTTCCAGTCTCTTTTCTTGGATATATGTATGAGGAGCACGTCACTCCTTGATATTTGAAGCTAGCACCAACCATTTCTGGCTATCGACACAGTGCTGCTCCTATCTTTTGATCTATTATATACTATATGACAGGGGTACTCAACAAATTTTAGTAAATGTCTACTTACCTGGGTCTGCCGCCAGGTAAAGGTCCGAATTGAACACCAAGAGGAAAAATGTTGTCTTGTTAACATTTCACAAACTTTGTACACTAATAGGTATATGAGGTTGCTTGCTACTAATGTGACGCACATGGGGATATTTAACTGGTAACCAGAAGACTGGCTTCTCGCATAGTGGACACACAGCGTTCAAGGTGCGCATGTGATGTGGCTAAAAACATGTGGAGATGTGTATGGGCGAAGTTTTCAAATTCACTGTTGGTACAAACACTTTAATTTTGAATGTCCCCGCGGTAAACTACCGGTAAGCTGCACAACCCTGTGACATTTAACAATGAAAGTAGTTTTACCTCCTGTCAGTTTGAAAACTGCGCCGATCTAAATGTCGGTGTAGATTTTGCTGCATTGTTAGCTCCCCTTGGCAGGGTATCTGCAACGTGAGAACCCAACCTTATAGTAAGTAACCCCATGTGCACTGGCGTAGCTATAGGGGTCGCAGCGGTCGCAATTGCGACCGGGCCCCGAAGCCAGGGGGCCCACGGCCCCCCGCACCACATCAATAAAAAGTTGCTATAGTAACTCGGGCCGCGGGCCCCTGTTACTATAGTAACATACTTTACTTACCTTCCTGGTTCCGGGTGGCAGCGGAGGTCCTGACGTCAGGCACTGTGCGCAGCGCATGACGTCACAGCGCTATGCGCCGCGCACAGCATCGAGACGACAGAACTCCCGCCGCGGCCGAAGAGGAAGGTAAGGTTAGCCCTGACTGGCGGGGTCCGACTCCCGGGACCCGCCAATCAGCTGTTTTGAAGGGGCCGCAGCACTCGTACGAGAGCTGCTCCCCTTCATTCCTGTCACTTCATTCCGGTCACACTGTGAATCCGTGTCGGCGATTCACAGTGTGAGCAAGTAGTGAAATGAAGGGGAAGCAGCTCTCGTACGAGTGCTGCGGCCCCTTCAAAACAGCTGATTTGCGGGTCCCGGGCGACACATCAGCTATTGATGGCCTATCCTGAGGATAGGCCATCAATGTTTAGGGACTGCACAACCCCTAAGCCTACGATGTATCAGGCTTAGGGGGCCCATGAGACAGGATCACAGATTGTGTGATCCTGTCTGCTGGGCCCTGTATCTAAGCCAATCACATGGCCCATGTGTGATCCTGTCTGGTGGGCCCTGTATATAAGCCTACCACACTGTAGGCTTAGATACATGGCCCATGCGTGATCCTATCTGCTGGGCCCTGTATCTAAGCCAATCACATGGTAGGCTTAGATACATGGCCCATGTGATATGATCCTGTCTGCTGGGCCCTGTATCTAAGCCTACCACACTGTAGGTTTAGATACAGGGCCCCAGCACACAGTAATCTTATACTGTATAAGATTACTGTCTGCTGGACCCTGTATCTAAGCCTACGTTGTGGTAGGCTTAGATACAGGGTCCCACAGACAGTATCACACATGGGCCCTGTATCTAAGCCTAACACATGTGTTACTAATCATTTTTTGTGTGTTTTCTTACAGGTTCGGTCATTGGACTACGTCGGATTCCAGGACTACTTCGATGACAGCTTTTTTTTTATTATCAATAAAATGGTTAATGAGGGTTGTGTGTTTTTTTTTTTTATTTCAATAAAATATTTTTTCTATGTCTTTGTGTTTTTTTTTAAACTATATTACTACCGCCTTAGTAATGGCCGCCGGCTGATTGACGACGTCCATTGCTAAGGCGGGGCTTAGTGTTAGCCGGTGCAGAGGCCAACACTAACCCCCTTTATTACCCCGGTACCCACCGCCACCAGGGGTGCTGGGAAGAGCCGGGTACGATCCAGTACCTGACCATCTGTAGTGATGGTCGGCCACTGGGGTGGCCGCAGGCTGGTATTATCAGGAGGGGAAAGGCCAAAAACAGTGGCCCTTCCTACCCTGGTGATGCTAGGCTGCTGCTGCTTTATTGTATCTGGCTGGTTATGAAAAATGGGGGGGACCCCACGTCATTTAAAAAAAAAATAAAAAAAAAAATTGGAAAGAACGATGTGGGGTCCCCCCCAATTTTCATAACCAGCCAGATGCAACACAGCAGCAGCAGGCAGCATTACCAGGGTGGGAAGGGCCACTGGTTTTGGCCTTCCCCAGCCTAATACCAGCCTGCGGCCACCCCGGTGCCTGCCCGTCACTACAGATGGTCGGGTCCTGGTTCGTACCCGGCTCTTCCCAGTACCCCTGGTGGCGGTGGGTACCGGGGTAATAATGGGGGTTAGTGTTAGCCTTTGCACCGGCTAATATTAAGCCTCGCCTTAGTAATGGAGGTTGTCAATCAGCCAGCGGCCATTACTAAGGCGGTGATAATAATGTTTAAAAAGATACAAGCACATAGAAAAAATATTTTATTGAAATAAAAAAACACAACCCTCATTAACCATTTTATTGAGAATAAAAAAAACGTCATCATAGAAGTCCTCGTATCCGAAGTCCAACAACCGAACCTGCAAAAAAACACAAACACACAAAAATAATCAGTAACACATAAAGAAGCAAAATTATTATTCTTACCTGTCCTGGGTCCAGCGCTGGAGCCGCAATGTCAGCGAGCTGGGCCCTATATCTAATCCAATCATGTGTGATACTGTCTGCTGAGCTGTGTATCTAATCCAATCATGTGTGATACTGTCTGCTGAGCTGTGTATCTAATCCAATCATGTGTGATACTGTCTGCTGGGCCCCGTATCTAATCGTATCTTGTGTGATACTGTCTGCTGAGCTGTGTATCTAATCCTATCATGTGTGATACTGTCTGCTGAGCCACTGTATCTAATCCTATCATGTGTGATACTGCCTTCTGAGCCACTGTATCTAATCCTATCATGTGTGGTACTGTCTGCTGAGCCACTGTATCTAATCCTATCATGTGTGATACTGTCTGCTGAGCTGTGTATCTAATCCTATCATGTGTGATACTGTCTGCTCAGCCACTGTATCTAATCCTATCATGTGTGATACTGTCTGCTGAGCCACTGTATCTAATCCTATCATGTGTGGTACTGCCTTCTGAGCCACTGTATCTAATCCTATCATGTGTGATACTGTCTGCTGAGCCACTGTATCTAATCCTATCCATAGTTTATAGGGTCGTAGTGCTATAGATATGCTGTCTCCTATACACACACTTTTTTTTGGGCGGACACATATGTATTGGGACTATTTCCCCTGACATTTTAAGCCCTGAGGGTATGTTCACACGGCAGCGTCTGTTACGGCTGAAATTACGGTGCTGTTTTCAGGAGAAAACAGCACCGTAATTTCAGCCGTAATGGCATGTGCAGGCGTCTTTCGCTGCGTCCATTACGGACGTACAGTGAAGGAAATAAGTATTTGATCCCTTGCTGATTTTGTACGTTTGCCCACTGTCAAAGACATGAACAGTCTAGAATTTTTTGGCTAGGTTAATTTTACCAGTGAGAGATAGATTATATAAAAAAAAAAAAAAGAAAATCACATTGTCAAAATTATATATATTTATTTGCATTGTGTACAGAGAAATAAGTATTTGATCCCCCACCAACCATTAAGAGTTCAGCCTCCTCCAGACCAGTTACACGCTCCAAATCAACTTGGTGCCTGCATTAAAGACAGCTGTCTTAAATGGTCACCTGTATAAAAGACTCCTGTCCACAGACTCAATTAATCAGTCTGACTCTAACCTCTACAACATGGGCAAGACCAAAGAGCTTTCTAAGGATGTCAGGGACAAGATCATAGACCTGCACAAGGCTGGAATGGGCTACAAAACCATAAGTAAGACGCTGGGTGAGAAGGAGACAACTGTTGGCGCAATAGTAAGAAAATGGAAGACATACAAAATGACTGTCAATCGACATCGATCTGGGGCTCCATGCAAAATTTCACCTCGTGGGGTATCCTTGATCCTGAGGAAGGTGAGAGCTCAGCCGAAAACTACACGGGGGGGAACTTGTTAATGATCTCAAGGCAGCTGGGACCACAGAAAAATAGTAAGGAGGAAACCTCCAGCTCACCTTGGTTGAGACTTTGCTCAAATGAACCCGCACGGATCCTCGTGTCGGCACACGATAGGTAAACAGCAGGAAAAAGAAGGGTTGGATCCAGCGTGAATGTAAATAAAATGTAAGCTAGTTCCAAGTTTAATTGTATAAAGTTTAAAACAGGACCTGGTAGAAAGGTAATGTCCTGAGGTGTAAGGAGAGATATCGTAGATAAGATAAGCCTACGCGTTTCAGACGCTTCTTGCGTCCTTAATCATGGCTAATGTTGACTGTCTAGCCTATGTGGCTGGTATATGTATCCAGCCAAACAGGTGTCTATGTTAATTGCGTTCCAAAGGTAAATGAGTTTCCCGGAGCGCAGATAGCAATGGAGTTACGATAGAAATTTCATTATATAACAAGGCAAACTAATAGGAAGTATGGTTTCAGAAAAATACTTTTATATAGTAGTTTATTAAACATTATTGAGACAGTTATGTGAGTTTAAGTTTATTTTTGGTCAATGAAAATAAGGCAAGAATGTTTTGTTGTGATTTTGCTGGTGACTTTAGTCGAGATGTAATTGCTTCCGGTTTAAAGTTGATATTCTGTTTGCGTTTCAAGGTGTATAGTGTGTGTGGAACGCAAACCGGATGTGAAGTTGCGGCTAAACGTCAACGAGAGGACCGGTGTCACGTCTGGCTCATGGGTAAGAAATAATTAAATTATAAATGAGAAAGCTTTATTTTCATAGGTAACGAGACAATAAATTGAATATTGGAAAAAGTCAAATGTGTGTATATTTTAGTACTAGTACTAGTACTAGTACTAGTATTTTAGAACTTTGAAGTAAAAACATTAATGAAATTTTGTTTAGGAAGAAGAAACAAACTTTGGGAAAATGGAGTGAAGGACAAATATAGGGGCTAAAAAACTGTTGCATGTAAGAAACATATAACATACATGTAACATTGTTAAAAATATGAAAAATAGGACAAATTGATGATGGTTAATTAGATGGATGAAGTCATTTATGACTCTGACGATGTGTTCGATATGTATAACTTGGCTGCGTTTAGAAATATATACTTGTGTCATTAAAGTAGGAAGACTAGGGATATTTGAAGACCGTATATAGTTTTATGTGATTTCTTGTGGGTATTGTTGATCGGAAATTGAGAGACTGGACCTTGATAGAATATGAATAATTAGTAATGGAACATCAGATCATTTTTTAAATTGAGGCCACTGGGGAATCGGGTTTTCAATCTATAGATCCAATAGGCTTCTCGTTGATAGATCTTATGTTGTAGATCCCCTCCTCTTTTAGGAAGATGGACTTTCTCTATAGCGTAACATTTGAATGTTTTGATTGCTCTATTGTGATAATGAATGAAGTGCTTTGCTGCGTTGGAAGTATTACTAATGTTGGGGTTACGGATGTAGCTTAGATGTTCTAACATTCTGGTCTTAAATTTTTGGCTAGTGCATTCAACATATTTTAACTTGCATTCAATGCATTCAATGATATAGATGACTGATGTTGAGTTACAGTTGATGTAATTTTGTACTGTAAGCGTATCTGAGTTGTCTAAATTTGAAAAGGTTTTTGTGGGATGGACGTAGGAACATATTTTACATGGATGATGTCCACATTTAAAAAAAACCTTTGTTTTCCAACCAGGTTGTTTTGGTTTCGTTGGATGTAAAAAGAGAAGGAGAGAGGAAACTGCCGAGTGAGGGGGCTTTCCGAGCTACTATTCTACATCCTTCTGACAAGATTGGTAAGTATTTGTTTATGATTCGCTTGATTTCTGGAAATTGATTGCTCTGTTGTAGGACCAGAGTAGGTATGTTGAGATCTAATTTTTTGGATTGATTCGTTTGTCTAAGTAGGTTAGTCACCAAGAAAACCATTGGTAACACATTACACCGTAATGGATTAAAATCCTGCAGTGCCCGCAAGGTCCCCCTGCTCAAGAAGGCACATGTACAGGCGCGTCTGAAGTTTGCAAATGAACATCTGGATGATTCTGAGAGTGATTGGGAGAAGGTGCTGTGGTCAGATGAGACTAAAATTGAGCTCTTTGGCATTAACTCAACTCGCCGTGTTTGGAGGAAGAGAAATGCTGCCTATGACCCAAAGAACACCATCCCCACTGTCAAGCATGGAGGTGGAAACATTATGTTTTGGGGGTGTTTCTCTGCTAAGGGCACAGGACTACTTCACCGCATCAATGGGAGAATGGATGGAGCCATGTACCGTCAAATCCTGAGTGACAACCTCCTTCCCTCTACCAGGACATTAAAAATGGCTCGTGGCTGGGTCTTCCAGTACGACAATGACCCGAAACATACAGCCAAGGCAACAAAGGAGTGGCTCAAAAAGAAGCACATTAAGGTCATGGAGTGGCCTAGCCAGTCTCCAGACCTTAATCCCATCGAAAATTTATGGAGGGAGCTGAAGATCCGAGTTGCCAAGCGACAGCCTCGAAATCTTAATGATTTACAGATGATCTGCAAAGAGGGGTGGGCCAAAATTCCATCTAACATGTGTGCAAACCTCATCATTAACTACAAAAAAAGTCTGACTGCTGTGCTTGCCAACAAGGGTTTTGCCACCAAGTATTAAGTCTTGTTTGGCAAAGGGATCAAATACTTATTTCTCTGTGCACAATGCAAATAAATCTATATAATTTTGACAATGTGATTTGCTTTTTTTTTTTTTTATATAATCTATCTCTCACTGGTAAAATTAACCTAGCCAAAAAATTATAGACTGTTCATGACTTTGACAGTGGGCAAACTTACAAAATCAGCAAGGGATGAAATACTTATTTCCTTCACTGTAATTGGAGCTGTTTTTCTATGGAGTCCATGGAAAACGGCTCCATTTACGTCTGAAGAAGTGACAGGCACTTCTTTGACGCGTCTTTTTTACGCGCCGCCTTTTGACAGCGGCGCGTAAAAAAAAATGACCGTCGGCACAGAACATCGTAAGACCCATTCAAATGAATGGGCAGATGTTTGCCAACGCTTTTGAGCCGCATTTTCGGACGTAATTCAATGCTAAAATGCCCGAATTACGTCCGTAAATAGGGTGTGTGAACCCAGCCTTAGTGACGCCCCCGGCTGCTAGTGCTGCATTGTTGGGTCACTTAGGAGACCCAGCGATGCAGCTGAAAGCTGCGGACCGTCGGCCATGAGAAGTTTGCGGGGGGGGGCCCAGTAAGAATTCTTGCATCAGGGCCCATGAGCCTTTAGCTACGCCCCTGCCCATGTGCCTTACATTAGTAACCGATTTACCCATTTACATTAGTAACCCATTAACCCAGTATTACTAATGTGAGCCACATGGGGTTGTTAATTTGAGACACATGGAGGTAATAAGTTAGTAACCCTATGTGCCTTACACTAATAATCCCATGCATTTCTCTTTTAAATAATAATAATTCCCACAGCCAGTACAGTGCACGCAGAGACAGAGATGGGCACAGACAAGATGGGAACGTGCCACTGGCACTTTGGTAAGCATTCCTTATCTGCTGCATTGACGCGATTCTGCCCCTCTCTGTTTTTTTAACCTTCCCTTCTTCCTGGCTCTCTCTTGGCTCGCTCCTTTCCTTGATCTGTCGGTCACTCACACATTAGATGGGTAACGTCCCTCCTCTGCTGCAGCAGCAGCTTAGTGGGTTTAAATGCTTCAGCATAGAGGGACATTCCTCCTTCCACCACTCCTCAGTCTGCCAATGTCTCTCCAGAGGAGGAGGAGTTCAGAAGCTTTTGCAAATGTATGTGTATGTATTTGTATGTACATACTGCCTGTGGTGTGTGTGTGTGTGTGTGTGTGTGTGTGTGTGTGTGTGTATATATATATATATATATAATGTGTCTATGTACAATATATTACATCTTGCGGCACAGGAGGTGGGGGGCATCCCTATTTTTAAAAAGTTGGCTGGTAAGAAAATGATAAGGATGCGGGGCTCACTCATGAAATTTTTGCACCTGGGCTCACCAATGTGCAAAAAACGGCATGGACCATGATCGGGAAAGAGCATTCCTAAGTACACTCGTTCACCCGATCATCAGCACATGTAAAAGGGCCCTAAAGGGACTCTATCACCAGAAATTGGCTTATCAAAGCAGCAGCACAGTAATGTAGCATAGCCTGACCTTATTATAACGCTGTTTTAATTTTTTCAGATAAGTAGCTCCGTGGTAGCAATAATAACTTTATTCTTTATATGCAAATGAGCTTTTTGGAGCAACGAGGGCATCACTGTTGCTTCAAACTGCTCTACCTTCTATCCCCAGTCTGTCTCTCACTTTCTTCTTTGTTTGACAGGGCCAGGTAATGTAGAAGACGTGATCACGTCTGGCGCCCTATTCATCTGAGTGCACCTGCGCCTTGGCGCATGCGCAGTACACCACCTGGGTATAGTTTGATGTAATCGGTAAATGTGAAGTAGAGCTGATTTGACTGGTGAAACTTCACTGCTGTACTGCGCATGCGTCAATTCAGAAGCCAAGGCGCGGGTGTGCTAAGAAGAATACGGGGCAGGGCATAATCACGTCTTCTACACTGCCTGGCCCTGTTAATCAAAGAAGGAAGGGAGGGATGTACTGGGGATAGAAGATAGAGCAATTTGGAGCGACGGTGACGCCCTTGTTGCTCCAAAAATCTAATTTGCATATGAAGAATAAAGATATTATAACTGCAACGGAGCCACACATCTGAAAAAATTA